>NW_026975624.1:7500-17500 GCF_030014295.1 Loxodonta africana | reverse complement strand
CCTAAAAGCCCAACACACCCCCCGGTCTCCCTCTGTAGAGGGGTCCGCGCTCTAGGGCGGCCCGCGGGGGGGAGGAGGTACGACAGAGCCTAACAACGGACCGCCGGGGCCCAGCCGCGGCTACGCAGCCTGGGCCCCCACCTCGCAAGGGCGACTTCCCTCGGCACCGGCGGAAGCAACACGCGGGCCCTCCTCCTTCCGCTCTCGCTTGCCTCACGCGGGTCTCGGCAAGCACCGGGGCGGGCACGCACGCGCGCACCCCTCTCTCACCCCCGCCTTCTCGGGATCAGGCACGGCACCCTCCCGCGAGGCGTGCGTGCTCTAAAGGTCTTACCCCGCTCGACCCCCCTTTTTTTTTTTTTTTTCCTCCACATCCTTTCTCTCCCTCTCGGCCGCACTCCTGTTTTTTATTTCTCTCGGCTCGAGGGGCGCACGCCCACACGCGTGAGCGGTGACCGGAAGGGTGGGCTGGGAACGGGGAAACGGCACCGCCACCCGGCCTCAGGCACCTGAGGGACGGCCTGGAGCGTTCCAGGGGCACCGCCAAAGGGCCACTCGAGGCGCACCGGCACCACCTGGGTGGGGCGCGCGGGTGCGCCTGACCAGAGAGCCCCCCCGCCGCGGGGGGCGGGGGAGGGCCCGACGCGAGGCAGAACACCAGGGCCACGAGCAGAGGCTGTCCTGCTCGGTCTCAGGACCCCGCCACCGCCGACGCTGGCCGCGAGGCCGCGAACGAGGGCAGATGAGCAAGGTCGGGCCGGATTCCGTGCCCCTGCCCCTCTGCGCACCACCGGCGGGCGGGGAGGAGGAGCGAGGGGCCCGCGCGCTGAGCGAGAAGAGCGGTCCCATTCGCCACGAATGTCCGTCCCTCGTCTTGGCGCGGCTCGGACCCGGCCCGGGAGAGCACGACAACACCACATCGATCGGGTCAGCCCAGGCACAAGCGAGGAGGAGAAGACCCCCCCGCCAGGGCTGCCAGGAGGCGGGCGAGGACAGCCCCGGAGAGGACCCGCTTTCTGCCTCGCCCGCCCCGGCTGCGGAAAGGTGGCCGCGAGGACCCCTGCACACGGAGAACGCCTGACACGCGAGGCACGTGGGCCTGGGGGAGGGGGGTAGCGGGGCACACTCTGGCGAGCACCGCGGCCACCGCGGGTGCCTGCGACAAGGGGCACGCGGGTCAGAGGGCCCGCGGCGCCCGTGCCACGCCGCCCTCGGGCACTGGAGACCGGGGGGAGGCACCGCGGCTGGACATCTGGACGCGCGAGAGCCGGCGCACGGGCCCCAGGCGGGCGGCTCAAGCGGGGAGGAGCGGGGGAGGGCGTGGGCCGTCGGTGGACCGGCGTCTACGGACCCGTCCAGGTTTCCCATCTGCTCAGCGGGAGTCACCCAGCGAGGAGAGCGTGTCAGCACCAATCTGGTGGCCCAAATCGCCCGTTTTGGGCGAGAGAAAAGCCACGCCCCGCGGCGGGAGGGGCCCGCTCCCCACGGCGAGCCCCCGGAACTGCGGCCCGGCCATCGGTCCGTAGCGCGACCCCATGGCCCCCAGCGCCCCGCCCCCCCCCCCCGGAGCTCCCGGGATCCTCTGGTCGACCCGCGGGACGGGGTGACGGAGCTGGCCGGGGCCGCGCGGGCGCCCAGAGCCAGCCGCCTGCGCTGCGGCCAACGCGGGCCGGTCGGGGAACCCTCGGAGGGGGGACTTGGAAAAAATTCTCGGGCGGCGGGGCCCCTCCGAAGGTCCGGGCCCCGCGCGGGTCCGTGGCCGGGCCGGGGCGGGCCGGGGGCGGCAACCTCGGCCCGGGGACCCCCGGAGCGGGACTTTGAAAAAATTCTCCGACGGTCCGGACCCCACGCGGGACCGCGCCCGGGCCCGGGGCGCCCTCCGCGGGCCACCCCGGACCTACGCCGGAGGCCCCGGTGACGACCGGGCCGCGCGAAGGAAGGCGCGCGAACGGCCGGGGCGTGCCTTGTCCCGTTCTTCTGCCTGCGCCGTCTCGGTGCGGCCCGGTTCGGTCCAGCGCCGTCTAAAACACGGCACCCGGGAGCGCGGCGGCGGCGGCGGCGGCGGCGGCGGCGGCGGCGACGGCCACCGCCTCGGCCACATGAAGCTGCGGGCCCAATTCCGGAACGTGGCTCTGGCGCCGGCGCCCCACCGTGGCCGGGACGATCCCGCCGACGCCGCCGGCGTCCCGAGACGTCGCCTCGGCCAGCGCGGCCACAGCGCCTCCCATGTCGCCGGCGCCGGAGCTCCGGAGGAAAACGATGTCAAAGCGGCCGCCAGGTGGCGGCCGACAACCGGCGCGGGCGACAGCGGGACGGATCCGGATCGGCGGCCGGCGAGGGCGCGTCGCCGGGCGGCCGGACACCCGGTCCCGTCCCGGCTCCCCCCCCGCCCCCCTCCCCCGCCTCCCAGCGCCGCCGCCGAACACGTTTCTCGGCGCGGGGCGGCCGGAAGGCGTTGGGGCCGGCCACGGCGCGGGGTCGGTTGGGCCAAGGGGATCCACCCGGCCGGGCCCTTTCCCGCCTCGGCCAGGACGATCCTGCCGACGCCGCCGCCGGCGTCCGGGAACGTCGCCTCGGCCAGCGCGGCCACATCGCCTCCCGCGCGTGTCGCCGGCGCCGGAGCTCCGGGGGAAGACGATATCAAAGCGGCCGCCAGGTGGCGGCCGACAACCGGCGCGGAGTGCAGCGGGACGGATCCGGATCGGCGGCCGGCGAGGGCGCGTCGCCGGGCGGCCGGACGCCCGGCCCCGTCCCGGCTCCCCCCCCGCCCCCCTCCCCCGCCTCCCAGCGCCGCCGCCGAACACGTTTCTCGGCGCGGGGCGGCCGGAAGACGGTGGGGCCGGCCACAGCGCGGGGTCGGTTGGGCCAAGGGGATCCGCCCGGCCGGGCCCTCCTCAGGTTCCGGAGGTGTGAGCAGGCTGTGTGGCTGGCTGCTTCTCCCTGACGGAACAGCAGTGGAACGACGGTACCAGCCCACTGCAGCAGCCGCTCTGGGAATGGTGCCTGAGGGCTCCCCGCGGGGCAGGGCCGGTAAACCCTCTCTGCCCCTGAAAGGTCTCTTCCTGCCGCTGCCCCTCAGTGCGTCGTCTAAGCCCGCCTTCGACGGTCAGGACTCCCCGCTCGTCGCAGACATACTCGTTCGCTTGTGTTTCCGGGTCTTTGTCGTCAAGAGAGCTAGGCGGAAGCGTCAGCCTATTCCACCACCTTGGCCCCATCTCCCAAAGTTCCGATCCAAGGGGGTCCGGCCCAGCCGGGCCATTTCGCCCCTCAGCCAGGAAGATCCCGTCTACCCCGCTGGAGCCCTGGAGCACCATGCCGGCCAGCCGGCGTGTCCCACTCGGGGGGGGCCCTGAGGGAGGGAGGGAGGGAGGGAGGGAGGGAGGGAGGGAGGGAGGGAGGGAGGGAGGGAGGACCCCGGGAGGACCCCGGGAGGACGCCGGGAGCCAGGCCGGGCTCGAGGAGACGGAGCGAAGGCCCCGGGCCGCCGTGGCCAGCGCGCGCCCGCCGGGACCGCTTCCCATCCCGTCGGCGCCGCAGAGCTCCGGAGGGGGACGGTATCGAAGCGGCCGCCGGGTGACGGCCGACGACCGGAGCGAAGGGCGGCGGGGGGGTGGAACCGGGTCCACCTGGGCCCCGGCCGGGGCTCGAGGGTGGCAGAGGGGACAGACTCCCCCGGGCCGCCGGGGAAACCTCTCGGGAGCGTCATGGGGCGCGCGCGCGCGCTCGCCCCCGAAAGGGCCGAACGGGGGGGGGGCGCCCGAGGGGATGAGCGTCCACCGGGGGCGGGAGGGAGAAGAGAGCACGTCCCAAGCGTCGGACGGGCAGGTGTTCTCCGATCCGTATCCTTTGGACGGACGCGACAAACGGGACGGGATGAGACCGCCAGTCCCCGAAGTTTTCCTCCTCGTTCTTTGAGTGCCCGCGTGGCGCAGCAGGCAGACCGGGAGACGTTTTCCGCCGTCGTCCCTGTCGCCGAGCCAACGGTACGCGTGAGGCGGGTTGAACGGGCAAATTGCGTCGGGAGGGAGGGAGGGAGGGAGGGAGGGAGGGAGGGAGGGAGCCGTGCGTTTGCCGGCATCCGCGTCGCAAAAGAAAACCACGGCCGCCACCGAGAGCGTTCTTCCTCATCGCTTTCCATCCTCCCGCGACGCGGGCGGGCAAACGGGGGGCGGGGGGGAGGCCGGGAACGCCTTCCCAGAGCCGGTACGGACCGGCTCTGGGCCCCCCGGTCCGACTGGGGAGACATCTCACCGAGGGAGGCCCTCGAGGCTCTCGGGAGCGAGGCCGGACTTAGTGAGGTCCAGCGGAGGCGCGGCGGGCCAGCCGCGAACGCCCGCCCAGAGGCCCTCGGGCGGCTCGGCCCGAGCGAGTGCTCTCCGGGCTCGCGGGCGGACTCGGGAAGGTGGCGTCTCCGGGGCGGGGGGGGGGAGGGAGAGGGGTGAGTCGGCGTCTCGAGCATCGAGAGATCTCCGGCGGCTCCCGAATGCGGGCGGGCGGGCGGGCGGGCGGGCGGGCGTGTGTGCGTGAGTCGTGGGGGTGGGGGGTGGAGTGCCCGAGGGGGGTTGGGGGGTGGGAGGCCGAGAGCGGGGCGGTGGGGGGGTCGGAGGGTGGGGGCGGTGGGGGACCACGCGCCTCGGGCCCGGGGGGTGGGGTGCTGAGGTGGGCGGGGAGTTGGCAAACGTTCCGGGTGGCCTGGTGCGTGTGCGCGCGTGCCTGCGCGCGTGCGTGCGTCCGTTCGCGCGCGCGTCCCGGTGTGCGTGCCTGCGCGCGCGCGCGTCTGTGCGGGGGCGCGTCTTTGCGGGGGCGTGTGCGCGCGTGTCCGGGCGTGTGTGCCTGCGTGTGCGCGCGTGACTGCGTGCGTGCGCGTGCGCGTCTGCGGGCGTGCCCGTGTGCGTGCCCGCCTGCGTCTGTGGGGGCGCCTGCGCACGTGAGCGCGGGTCTGTGCGTGCGTCTGTGTGTGCGTCTGTGCGTGTCTGTATGGGTTTGAGTGCGCGTCTGCGCGTGAGCGCGTGTCTGAGCGTGTGCGCCTGTGCCTGCGCCCGCGCGCGCCTGTGCCTGCGGGAGCGGGCGCGCGCTCAGGCGGACGGGCAGCCCCCCGTCGTCGCCCTCGGTCCGCCGAACGGGCGCCCCCTTGGCCGGATGGAGAGGCTTTTCTCCGCGCCCACGAGGGGAATCGCAACGGGAACCGTAAGGCCGCACGCCGGCGGCGCTAGCGCCGCCTGCCGACGAGGGCCGCCGCCGCCGATCCCCCCCCCGGCCCGACCCCCAGCCCCCCAACTCGGCCCGCGGTGAGGGCCGGGGCCGTATTCGGCTGGAGGGGGGGGACGGTAAGGCCGAGGGCAGCGTCGCCGTTCCCGCGTTGCACGCGTCGCCGTGCCGCGAGCGTCTCCCGGGAAGCCAGAGGAGCGAGGTGTGTGAAGCCCGTGCCGCGCGCGCGCGGACCCGACCGGGGTGTTCCGGGACGACCGACCGACCGACCGGCCGACCGGCCGACCGTCGTCGTGGAAAGCTCACGGCGGACTGGACATCTGACGGGCCCCTCCCTGTCCGAGCCGACCTCCCGAGGTACGTAGGAGGGGAAGGGTACGGTAGGCTGGTTCGGCTGGAAGCCATCCCACCCCCGGGAGGCGTCGATCGACGGGGAGGCGGGACCGGGAAGGCACCGGTTTCCAATCGGACGATGGCTGAACCTTGGGCGACGGGTACGCGGACTCCTCCGTCTTCGCCCGAGTTCGCGACTCTCTGCGGGGGGAGCTTTCCGGGAAGCGGGTGACGGGCGCGCGTGCCGTCGTCCCGTGAAGGCGCGCTACTACCAAGAGGCTCCGAACGCGGGCCGTCCTCGGGGGGCGGTTTATTTTTTCTCAGTCGGGGGGGACCCCCGCCACAGGGAGAGAAACACCCGAGTTGGAACGGTGCTCGGGTGGGGAGTAGGGCGTGGCGGTGAAGACTGACGTTCGTCATCGTCGTCGTTTCCGTTTAGATAGAGAACTGACTGCGGCGCCGCTGCCGTCGCGTGCCGTCGAGCGGCTCGGGACTCGGAGCGGCCCTAGGGGAGAGAGTCGAGCCGCCCCACGGGCTTCCCAAGGAGGAGCCGGCGGATCCGAACCGCCGACGATCTCGGTCGGCAGCCGAGCTCCGAGCCGCCGCCGCCGCCGCGCCGCCGGGGCTCCGTCTTTGCACTCGGTCTCCGGTACGCGGCGAGTTGGTTTCGCCCGAGGGGCGGAACGGCTCTCGAAGAGGAAAACCCGGTTTCAGAAAAGGAAGGAGACAGGCAGAGGGAGGGGGAGGGGGAGGGGGTGGGCGGGAGGGGTGGGGGAGGGGAGGGGGATGGGGGCAGGGGAGGCGAGGGGGAGGGGAGGGGGAGGGGTGGGGGAGGGGAGGCGGTGGGGGGAGGGACGGGGAGGGGGAGGGGGAGGGGAGGGGAGACGAGGGGAGGGGAGGGGGAGGGGGACGGGGGAGGGGGGAGGGACGGGAGGGGGAGGGGGGAGGGACGGGAGGGGGAGGGGGAGGGGAGGGGAGGGGAGGGGGCGGGGAGGGGGAGGGGATTGGAGGGGAGGGGGAGACAGGCATACCTGGACGCCGAGCCAGCCCGGTGACGGCGTTAGGTAGAAGAAGGACGGTAGGCGCCCACGCGCTCACGCCCGTGGCTGCAGATACGGACACGCAGGCGCGTGCACGCGCCCGTGCGCGGGCGGGCGGTACGCACGTGCCTGCCCGTGCGTACCCGCGCGGGTACACGCGCGTAGGCGTGGGCGCGCCCACACGGGCGCGCCCGCGCCGGTACGCGCGCGCCCTCGGGCGCGTCCGTGCCCGTGCGTACGCCTAGGGGTGTGCACGCGCGGGCGCCCGCCTCTACGTACCTGCCCGAGGGCGCGCGCGCGCGCGCCCGCGCCTGCACGCGCCTGCACCTTCGCACGGGCACCTGCGCGCGGACCTGCCCGCGCCCCCGCCTCTGCGTGGGATCGGCGAGAGCCGAAAGCGGTACCGCCGCCGCCGCGTTTTCAAGATCCTTTGGCTCACGCGCCCCCCCACCCCCTTCCGGCCACCTTCGGGGGGAAAGCCCAACTTCACGGACGGGCGGAGCGGATAGCCCTTCAGCTGCGCCTCCCTGAAATAGAACGGGAGGAGTCACGAGAGCCTTAGGAAACGGAGCGAGGCGACGAGAGGGTGCGTCGAAAGGCGGGCGTCGAGAACTCCGGCCACAGGCGTTTTCCTTCTGTAGGGTGTAGAAAGCACCCCGCCGCACGCACCCGGCGTTAGGGAGCTGTCTCGAGGGCCGCGGTTTCTACTCCGCCGACTCCTTTCAGTTGAGACGGGGCGCCTCCGAGCGTGTGTGTGCGCGCGACCCGAAGGCGGTCGTCGAGGGACGACGGCACCCTCGGTCCGCCGAACCCCCGCGCCCTCGGACGGACGGGTGGAGAAGCTCTCCTCGACGTCACGGAGGCGGTCCCGACTGAAACCGGAGGGGCACGTGCCGGCGGCGCTAGGCCCGCCGCCGCCGAGGACCGCTGGCGCCACCCCCCCCACCGCCCACCACGCACCCCCAACCCCACCCCGCCTGCGCCCTTGCCGTGGGCCCCACGCTGGCGATATCCGGATCCAGTCCGACGTGGCCGCCGGCTGCCACCCGCCAGGCGGGGAAGAGGTTTGGAGGCGGCGGAGGCGGTGGGGGCGGCGGGGGGCGGCGGGGGTGTGGGCGGTGGGGGGCGGAGGAGGAGGAGGAGGAGGAGGAGGAGGAGGACGGACGGACGGACGGACGGACGGACGGAAGGACGGGAACGCGCCCGCGCGCGCGTGCGCCCGCACCGCAGGGTGCCCTCCGGAGACACGGACGGGCCCACGGAGCACACGGAAACACGGAGATGGACGCGAGGGGGCGCGCGCGCGCGCGCAGCAGACACAACCCCGGGACGCCCGGGAGACACAGAGGTAGGCGCGGGCAGGCAGAACACGCGGGAACGCGGACGCGCGGCACCCACGGACACGGTCCGCTCGCGCACGCGCACGGGGGCCCGGACGCACGGCGACTCGCACGGACGGCGCGGCCGAAACACGGGAAGGTACGCCTCAGGGGCACACGCCCGTGGATCCCCCCAACAGAAGCCCGCCCGCGGCCAACCCCCGCCGCCCCCCCCCGAAGCGGGACGCCCACCCGCGCGGACGGAGGGAGGGGCGCGACGGGGCGGACGGCCGCGCCGCAGCGCTTCGGAGGACACGGCGCCCCCGCCACACACGCGCGACGCGATAGACGCGTCGCGCGCGAGACGGGGGCACGGGCACGAGGTACGTACGCCCGGCCGCGCGCCCGCGCGGCATCCCGAAGAGGGCGCGCCGCACTCGGACGGACGGGGCCGCGCGCGCGCGCGCGCACCGGAGAGGCCACGCGCGCACCCGCGCGGACACGTACGCGCACGCAGCGGCGGCGGCGGCGGCGGCGCCCTCCGGCGACACGGACGCACGCCCGGGGCACGCGGAAACGCGGAGACGCACGCGCACAGCAGACGCACGCACGGGACGCTCGGGAGACGCGGAGGTAGACGCAGGCAGGCGGAACACGCGGGAACGCGCGTCGCCCCCGCGCACACGATACACGGAGCGGGCGGGCACGCTCCACTAGGCGCGCGCGGCCTGCACTTGACGCTCGGGGACGCGGGCGCGGACGCGGCCCCGTACACGCGGCACCCACGGGCAGGCGGCACGCGGGCTCGGACGCACGCCCGGCGACGCGCGAGGACGGAGAGACGGCGCACCGGAACCGCGGGCGGGAGACGCGAACGAACGGGCGCCTCCCGCGCGGCGCGGGGGGACGCCCACGCGGAAGGCGCGGCACGGCCACACGCCCGCGGCGCCCCCGCGCGCCCGCCGTCCCCCCAAAGTGGGACGCGCTCGAGACGGCGCACGCGCACGGACGGTGACCGCGACGCACCCGCGTCCGCCCGCCCGCACGCACGCACGCACGCACGCGACCCCGGAGGACGCGTCGCACGCGAGACACGGGGGCGCGCGCCCGAACTACGTAGGGTCGACCGCACGACTCGCGCGCCCGCCGGCCACGCGCCCGCGCGGTATCCCGAAGCGGGCCCGCTACGCTCGGACGCAGAGGCAGAGGCAGAGAGAGACAGAGACAGAGGCAGAGACAGAGACAGGCAGAGACAGAAGCAGAGGCAGAGACAGAGGTAGAGACAGAGGCGGAGACAGAGACAGAGGCAGAGACAGAGACAGGCAGAGACAGAAGCAGAGGCAGAGACAGAGGTAGAGACAGAGGCGGAGACAGAGACAGAGGCAGAGACAGAGACAGAGACAGACGCAGAGGCAGAGACAGACAGAGGCAGAGGCAGAGACAGAGACAGGCAGAGACAGAAGCAGAGACAGAGGTGGAGACAGAGGCGGAGACAGAGACAGAGGCAGAGACAGACGCAGAGGCAGAGACAGAGACAGGCAGAGACAGACAGAGGCAGAGGCAGAGACAGAGACAGGCAGGGACAGAGACAGAGACAGAGGCAGAGACAGAGACAGGCAGAGACAGAGACAGAGACAGAGGCAGAGGCAGAGGCAGAGGCAGAGACAGAGACAGGCAGAGACAGAAGCAGAGACAGAGGTAGAGACAGAGGCGGAGACAGAGACAGAGGCAGAGACAGACGCAGAGGCAGAGACAGAGACAGAGACAGAGACAGGCAGAGACAGACAGAGGCAGAGGCAGAGACAGAGACAGGCAGGGACAGAGACAGAGACAGAGGCAGAGACAGAGACAGGCAGAGACAGACAGAGGCAGAGGCAGAGACAGAGACAGGCAGGGACAGAGACAGAGACAGAGGCAGAGACAGAGACAGGCAGAGACAGAGACAGAGACAGAGGCAGAGGCAGAGGCAGAGACAGAGACAGGCAGAGACAGAAGCAGAGACAGAGGTAGAGACAGAGGCGGAGACAGAGACAGAGGCAGAGACAGACGCAGAGGCAGAGACAGAGACAGAGACAGGCAGAGACAGACAGAGGCAGAGGC
>NW_026975623.1:0-26373 GCF_030014295.1 Loxodonta africana | reverse complement strand
CATAGAGAGATAGTATTAAAGGCCCAGTGTCAGTTAATTGGGGAAAAGATAGTCTTTTTAAGAAACGGTGCTGGCATAACTGGATATCCATCTGCAAAAAAGTGAAACTAGACCCACACCTCACACCAGGCACAAAAATGGACTCAAAATGGATCAAAGACCTAAATATAAAATCTAAAATGATAAAGATCATGGAAGAAAAAATAGGGGCAATGTTAGGAGCTCCAATACATGGCATAAACAGTATACAAAACATTTACTAACAATGCAGAAGAAAAAGTAGATAACTGGGAGCTCCCAAAAATCAAACACTTATGCTCAGTCACTATGAGTCGGAATCGACTAGATGGCACTGGGTTTTTTGGTTTTTTATGCTCATCCAAAGACTTCACCAAAAGAGTAAAAAGATTACCTTCACACTGGAAAAAGTTTTTAGCTATGACATTTCTGATCAGTGCCTGATCTCCAAAATCCACATGACACTGGAAAAACTCAACTACAAAAAGACAACCCAATTAAAAAATGGGCAAATGATATGAACAGACACGTCACCAAAGAAGACATTCAGGTAGCTAACAGATACATGAGGAAATGCTCATGATCATTAGCCATTAGAGAAATGCAGATCAAAACTACAGTGAGATTCCATCTCACTCCAACAAGCTGGCATTAATCCAAAAAACACAAAATAATAAATGCTGGACAGGTTTTGGAGAGAGTGGAACACTTCTACACTGCTGGTGGGAATGTAAAATGGTACAACCACTTTGGAAATCGATTTGGTGCTTCCTTAAAAAGCTAGAAATAGAACTACCATACTGTTAGTTAAATAGACTGTCTTTTCATGGGTTTTTTTTTTTTTTTTCCTTATTTAGTGGACCTTGGCCCTTTGTGAAGTATCAGCTGCCTGTAGGTGGATGGATTTACATCTGGGTTCTCAATTCTATTCCATTGATCCATGTGTCTGTGTTGTACCAGTACCAGGCTGTTTTGACTACTGTGGCTGTATAGTAGATTCTAAGATCTTCTTCAATAGTGCTTTACTTATTCGGGGCATCTTCCCTTTTCACATAAAGTAGGTGATTAATTTCTCCCTCTCATTAAAGAATGCTGTTGGAATTCAGATCAGGATTGCATTATATTTGTAGATAATTTTGGATAGAATTGGCATTTTCACAATGTTGAGTCTTCGTATTCATAAGCATGGTATGTTTTCCCATAGGCTTCTTTTGATTTCTTGCAGTAGTGTTTTGTAGTTTTCTTTGTATAAGTCTTTTATGCCCCTAGTCAGATTTATTCCAAAGTATTTTATTTTTTTAAGGGCTATTATAAATAGCCAAAAGAATGAGGGAAACTGTCTTGGAAGAAATACAACCAGAATGCTCCTTAGAAGCAACTTTGGACATGTTA
Source organism: Loxodonta africana (assembly GCF_030014295.1). Taxonomy (NCBI): domain Eukaryota; kingdom Metazoa; phylum Chordata; class Mammalia; order Proboscidea; family Elephantidae; genus Loxodonta; species Loxodonta africana. Next base: position 24,963 of record NW_026975623.1, on the reverse strand, counting down.
ACAGGAGGGATCAGTCCCTGGAGAAGTACATCATGCTTTTCAGAGAGTCAGTGAAAAAGAGGAAGACCCTCAATGAGATGGATTGACACAGTGACTGCAACAGTGGGCTCAAGCATAACGATTGTGAGGATGGCACAGGACCAGGCAGTGTTTCATTTTGTTGTATATAGGGTCACTATGAGTCAGAACTGACTCGATGGCACCTAACAACAACAACAAATTATAAATAGTATTGTTTTCTTGATTTCCTTTTCCATGTTCTCTTTGCTGGTGTATAGGAATCTAACTGATTTTTGTATGTTGATCTTATACCCTGCTACTCAGCTGAAACTTCCTGTTGCTTCCAGTAGTTATCTTGTTCAGCTCTGGTGGCATAGTGGTTAAGAGCTCCAGGGCTAAGCAAAAGGTTGGCAGTTGAAATCCACCAGCCACTCCTTGGAAACCCTACGGGGAAGTTCTACTCCGTCCTGTAGGGTCACTATGTGTTGGAACCAACTCAAAGACACCTAACAACAACAAGAGTCATCTCGTGTAATCTCTGGGCTTCTCTGTGTATACTATCGTCTCATCAATGAATAGAGATAGTAGTAAAATGTAAAAAAGTAGTAAAAAGTAAATCTTCCTTTCCAATTTGGATCCTCTTTATTTCTTTTTCTTGCCTTATTGCTCCAGCTAGGACTTCCAGCACAATGTTGAATAGGAGCATCTTTGTCTTGTTCCAGTTCTCAAGGGGGAATACTTTCAGCCTCTCTCCACTGACAGTGATGTTGCCTATTTGTTTTGTAAAGATGCCCTTTATTATGTTGAGGAATTTCTCTTCCATACCTATTTTATTGAAAATTTTTTATCAGGAATGAGTGTTGGACTTTACCAAATGCCTTTTCTGCATCAATTGAGATGATCATGTGAGTCTTTTCTTTTTTTTCTGTATGTGGTACATTACATTGACTGATTTTCTAACATTGAACCATCCTTGCATACCTGGTATGAATACCACATGATTGTGGTGTATTATATTTTGATATGATGCTGAAGTCTATTGGCTAGAATTATGAGAATTTTTGCATTTATATTCATGAAGGATATGTGTCTGTAATTTTCTTTTTTTGTGTTTTTTTTTTTTTTGCCGGGCATTAGTATCAGGGTTATTGTCTTAGTTATCCAGTACTTCTATAATAGAAATACCACAAGTGGATGTCTTTAACAAACAGAAGTTCATTATCTCACCACAGGCTAGTAGGCTAGAAGTCCAAATTTGGGGCGCCAGCTCCAGGGGGAGTTTTGCTCTGTGGCTCCAGGGGAAGATCCCCATCATCAGTCTTCTCCTGGTCTGGGAGCATCTCAGTGCAAGAACCTCAGGTCCAAAGGATGTGCTCTGCTCCCGGTGCTGTTTTCTTTGTGATATGAGGTCCCCAACTCTCTATTCACTTCCCTTTCCTTTTATCTCTTATATGATAAAAAGTGGTGCAGGCCACAGCCCAGGGAAACTCGCTTTCAATTGGATCAGGGATGTGACATGAACAAGGGTGTTACATCCCACCCTAGTCCTCTTTAACGTAATCTAATCTTGCCTCATTAACCGCAGAGATTAGGATTTACAACAACAGGAAATTATATCAATCACAAAATGGAGGACAACAACTCAATACTGGGAATCATGGCCTAATGAAGTTAACACATATTGGGGGGGCACAGTTCAATACATGAGAGTTATGCTGGCTTTGTAGAATGCATTTGAAAGTATTCTTTCATTTTCTATGCTCTAAAATAGAGTAGTACTGGTGTGAGCTCCTCTCTGAATGTTTGGTAGGATTCTCTAGTGAAACTGAGACTGGCAGTATGCCAGCCATGTTGAATAAACAAGGGGCCACGCAAAGAGGCCACACCTGACATCTTCAGTAACATAGAGAGTTAACCCCCAGTGTTTGAGCTTATTAGGCAACATAGAAACCAATCTCTGCTTTTAGAGTATCTCCTTATTTAGGCATACTTCCAGTTCTGACTCAGTTAAAGAAAACAAGAGACTGGGGTCTTCAGTCCAGCTAAAACCGGTCTTGGACCAGTTCATGCCCGCCTCAACTTCGCAGTACCAATGATATTGCCCCTCGGATGACTTATTGACATCAGAGGCTAAAAACCACACCCCATTTATGCCCCAGATGTGGGCAAAATGCCATCTTTGTGGCCCCCCTTTCAGACTAAACAGGCGCAGAAGATGAGACCACTCTGAGAATGCCCTCTCAGGTCAAACCAATCAGCAAGCTGGCCACATCCTGGGGTGTACCTGGAGACCCCAAATTCAATTTACTTTACCCATATAAAGCCCTTGGGCTATTTTTCTGAGAGACACCTTGGCGACTCAAGTTCAGTGTGCTCCTTTACTTGTCCAACTAAACAAAACTACTTTCGTTTCATCTGCTCTGTGTGTCTTCCTAGCCACGCTGAGCAGACTTGAAAGTGTCAGGTTACAAAGTCATCCAGACCAGGGTGTTTTGGGGGTTTTTTTTCAGGGAGGGGGGCAGGGAGGAGGAAGGAGTTTTTGTATTATCTTTTCAATATCTTCCCTTGTTACGAGTCTGTTCAGATTTTCTACCTCAGTTTGTGTCAGGTTAGGTAAGTAGTGCAGTTCTAGAAATTTGTCCATTTCTTCTAGGTTTTCAAATTCTTGGAATACGATTTTTCATAGTATTCTGTTATGATCTTTTTATTTCAGTTGATTCTGTTATGATATCATCTCATTTCTTATTCAAGTTATTTGCTTCCTTTTCTGCTTTCCTTTTGTCAGTTTGGCCAATGGTTTGTCAATTTTGTTGATCTTTTCAAAGAACCAGCTTTGGTTTTATTGATTCTTTCAATTGTTTTTCTATTCTCTATTTTGCTGCTGTCTTTCTATTTGTTCAAGTTGTAGGGCTAACATTTTGATTTTGGCCATTTCTTCTTTTTTGATGTGTTTGCTGCTATAAATTGACCTCTGAGCACCGCCTTTGCTGTGACCCAAAGTTTTTGGTAAGATGAGTTTTCATTCTCATTCGATACTAGGATTTTTTTTTATTATTATTCCATCTTGATTTCCAGTGTTACCCAGGGGTTTTTAAGCAAGGTGTTATTCATTTTCCATATATTTGTCAGTTTTCATATATTTGATTTTTATCCCTTAATCTTCTTTTATTGATTTCTGCTTTTATGGCATCGTGATCAGAGAAGATGCTTTGTATTATTTTGATGTTTTGGATTTTACTAGGATTGCTAAAATGTGGCCTATTCTGCAGAATGTTCCATGTGCATTGGAAAAGAAAGTACACTTGGCTGCTGTTGGGTGGAGTGTTCTATATATGTCTTTGAAATCATGTTGGTTGATTGTGGCCTTTAGATCTTCTGTATCTTTGCTGAATTTCTTTCTAGATGTTCTGTTCTCTACCAAGAGTGGTGTGCTGAAGTCTCCTGCTATTATTGTGGAAGTGTGTATTTCTCTTTTGAGTGCTGTTAGAGAGTTTGTTTTATGTATTTTGGAGCCCTGTCATTGGGTGCATAGATATTTATTAAGGTATGTCTTCTTGGTGGATTGTCCCTTTAATCCTTGTATAATGTCATTCCTTGTCTTGTATGGTGGATTTTGCCTTAAAATCTATTTTATCTGAGATTCATATTGCCATCCCCACTCTTTCTCAGTTGCTGTTTGCTTGATATATTTTTCCATCCTTTCATTTTTAATATTTTTATGTCTTTGTGTCTAAGTAGTATCTCTTGTAGACAACATATTGATGGTCTTTTTTTTTTTTAATCCATTCTGTCACTCTTTGTCTCTTTACAGGTGTATTTAAGCCATTTACATTCAGCGTGATTATCAATAAGTGTGAGCTTCTTGCTGTCATTTTGTTGTGCTGACCTTTTCTTAGTTCCTGTTATTTTCCTGTGCTAAGTTCCTTTTGTTTGTGTGATTTCTTTCATTATTATAGCTTTTGTGTTTAGTGAGTCTTTATGTTTTTCTTTTTTTGTATATTTTGGTGAGTAGGTTTGTTAATTATCTTTGTGGTTAGCTTGAAATTTTGCCTTTATCTTTATAAATTTAAACCAGATTTTTATTACTTGATATTGCCTTGACTTCCTCTCCATTTGAAAGTGCTATAGGGTTGCTATGAGTCAGAATTGACTCAATGGCAACAGGTTTTGGTAGCATAGTAGTTAAGAGCTACAGCTGCTAACCAAAAAGCTGGCTGTTCAAATCCACCACGTGCTCCTTGGAAACTCTATGGGGGCAGTTCTATTCTGTCCTATAGGTTGCTATGAGCTGGAATAGACTCGACGGCAGCAGGTTTGGGTTATTTTAGTTTTTACACTGTTTCTTCACCTCTTGACATTGTCGTCATTTACAGATTGATGCCTCTGGTTCCCTGTTTTAAATCTTTCAGCTTTATTTTATTCTTGAGAGTTCTTTACCTAGGTTGGTATCTGGCTGATGTCCTGTGACCTAGACTCCAGTTGTTGTCTGATTGTTTTTGATTCTCTCACCAAAGGACTCCCTTTACTATTTCTTGTAAGTTTGGCTTGGTTTCTACAAATTCCCTCAATTTCTGTTTATCTGAAAATGTCCTAATTTCACCATTGTATTTGAGACAGAGTTTCGCAGGATATATTATTCTTGGTTGGCAGGGTTTTTGTTTGTTTTTCTTTTGAGTTTTATATATGCCGTCCCATTGCTTTCTTGCCTGCATACTTTCTGTGGAGTAATAAGAGCTTAGTCTTATTGTTTTCCCTTTTTCAGTTTTCTTGAGCTGCTCTCAGGATTCTTTCTTTGTATTTGGGTTTGGCAAGTATAATTATGGTATGTCTTGTTGACTTTCTTTTGGGGTCTATCCTCTATGGGGTTAGTTGAGCTCCTTGGATCATCAGCTTTTTGTCTTTCATGATATTAGGGAAGTTTTCTGCCATCAAATCTTCAACAATCCTCTTTGTGCTTTCCATTTTCTCCCCCTGTTCTAGAACTCTGATCACATGCAAATTTTTGCCCTTGATTTTTTTTTACATAATTCTTAGGTTTTCTTCGTTCTTTTTTCTGGTTTTTCCTCCAACAAAATGGTGTTAATGGATTTGCCTACAATTTCCCTGAGTCTGTCTTAAATTTCTCCCTAAAACCTTCTATTGAGTTGTTCATTTCCGTTCATTTTTGTTTATCTTTTAGATTTCTAGTTGTTTCTGTATGATTTCTAATTATTTATTTTGATGTTTTGTTCTTGTATTATTTTCCTAAATTCTTCTATTGCTTTGTGTTTTCCTTGATTTTGGCTATGTTTTTGTTGATTTTGTCAATGTCTTCTATGATTTTGTCTATTTTTTCCTTAGTTTTGTCTGTGATTTCCTCAATCTCTTCCCTAATCTCTTGGGTAGCCCTGAATATGAGACTTTTGAATTCCATATCAAGTTGTTCCAAGGCCTTTTCTTCTTCTGGAAAGTTATCTGATCATTTTGGTCACTTTCTGGAGTCATCTTGTCCTGCTTTTTTATGTTTTGATATTGTCTGCTATCTTTGAGACATTCAGATATTATTTTCTTTATTTATTGATTGTATGTTTCATTCAGCTTTTTTGTTTTGTTTTGATATGTCAGGGCAGCAGGCCAGGCATGCTTTGTTGCTTGCTCATCATGATGGCTCTCACCACCTTGTCTTGATATATTGCCTAGACGGACAAAGCAGCAGCAAACAGTACAGTGGTTTGCCAAGGTGGCTGAGGGTGGACTGGGTGGGCAATGTCTGCCTCCTGGTGTTCGTCCAGCAGTATGGGAGTCTTCACAGCCCCTTGCCAGATGGGCAGGGGTGTTGAACAGGGAGTGGTACAGGCTCACTTCCCTCCATTCGGTAGCTGGCTTGGGTGACAGGAAGGGAGGGGCAGTGCAGGCCTGGTGCAGCAGTGATCCAGTGGGAAGGTTGGGAAAGCATGTTTCTCTGGTTGCCGGGTGCTCTGTCTCTCGGTGGGAGCTCTATGATGTTGCCTTCCTGTACTCCCTGTCTGGGATTGGTGCTGTCTCTGTTTCAGGATGGCCGTGGAAGGGCAAGGCTGGCAGGAAGCGAGAGGCTCAGCATCCGGTTGCTTAGCTGCGGCACAGTTGGGCAAGGCCAGTAGGAAGGGAAAGGCACAGGTTTGGTTGTGCAGCTGCAGCACAGCTTGACAGGGCCAGCAGGAAGAGAGGGGCATGGGGACAGGTCACTAGGCAGTAGCACAACACTACAGGGCTGGTAAGGAGGGCAAGATGTGAGGCTGGGTCACTCAGCTGCAGCTCAGTGGAGTGGAAGTGGTGTGGGTCATTCAGCTGTGACACAGTTTGACTGACAAGTGGGGTGAGAGGGTGGTGTGGCCAGGTTGCTCAGCTGCAGCACTGTGTGGTGGAGCCAGTGGGGAAGGAAGGGACAGGGCTGGGTTGCTCAGCTGTGGTGCAACTGTGCAGAGCCAGTAAGAAGGGAGGGGACATGGGGCCAGTTCACTCAACTGTGGCACAGCTGGACAAGGCTGGCAGGGAGAGAGGGTCACGGGACTGGGTCACTCCGCTGTGATGCAGTGGAACAGGGCCAGTGGGAATGGAGAGGCATGGGGTGATTCTCTCAGCTGCAGTGCAATGGGCCATGGCTGGCAGGAAGAGAGAGGAGTCGGGTGGGGGTGGGGGACGGCAGGGTTAGATAGGGGAGAAAATGGGGGGGGGGTGTGTGATCCCTAGCAGTCAGCCACTACTTGCCAGAAGAGTGGGGGTTGGAGGAGAATGCTCCTCTGGTTATTTGGTAATATTGTCTGGGCACTTCCTTGAGCTTCAGCCAGCAAAGGGACCTCACTTTGCTCTGGATGTGTCCACACTGTTCTTCTATCTCCTGTTGAGAGTTCTGTGAAGGTGTCTTTCTGTACAATTCGTGTAAGATTGTTGGCTTTATCTCAAGATGGCCGAGTTGTGCCATACCAGTTGACAGAGAACCTCTGCTCCATATTTCTACTCATTGGCTGTTTTTGGTCAGTTTCTTCTTTTCAGTGGCTTCTGATCTAATATTTTATCACATCATTTAAAGTTCAGGTTTCCAGGACTGACCTCCGTATCTGTTCTACTTGGTTTTTCAGGCGTTTGTTGCAGAGAGACGGCTTGGTACAACTGACTAGTCTGCTATCTTGGCTCTGCCTTCCCACTGTTCAGCTTCTTGTGGCCACACTACCATGTTGCAAAGGCTACCTTATCTCTGTCCAATGCTGGGACCTTGAAAATATTTTCTTTATTAAGATTTAAGGCTTAAAGGGAAGTAGCTTTTCTTATTCTCAGGATAAGGTCAGTCTCTGAGTTCTTTTATCCTGCCCCAAGTCTGACCTTTTTACAGGATGATTACAATGCTGACATTAATTTCTTCATAGGAAACTGAATACCGACTAACATGGGTGTGATCTTGCCTTTGGTTTTAAAAGTATGTCTGAATCCAGTAGCCCACATTTAGCAAAATTCTGAGACAATTTGGTCTTACATTTATAGTATGTGAGACATTAATAGTCTTATGTAAACTTCCAAGTTATGTTCCTTTTTATCTTTTTCTTCCACGAAAATTGATTAGGCTTGCAATCCATCCAGGACTCCAGGCTCCTGATTCCTAGTATTTTATAGGCAACTGATTAAAAAATGTCACAAACTAATGTCCCAACAACAAGCAGGCATAGTGTAGATCTACAGTTGTTGTTACCACCACTGAGTCAGCTCCAACTCATGGCTACCTTATGTATAACGGAATAAAACATTGCCCGATCCACAATTAAGAAAAGTATTTCTTCAAAAAAGTCAACATAATATTCTGAGTTGCAACTCTTCCCATCAAAGTAAACCTGTTTATACTGCTGTGAAGAGTAATTTAGCTTCTTATGGCCACAACCTCTAAAATCTCTCCATTCCAAATGATGGTTATGTTTTCAAAAGTCCAATGAGATGTTCTTAGAACAAACTGATGGTTTGAGCAAAAAATAAGGTCAACATAACATGGGGGCTATAGGCACAAAGTCTAAATCTATTTCCAGGGCCACTTCATTCCTCATGGTAGGAAATGCTTCAGGTGTCTCAAATCTCAGAGACTGTGACAAACTTCCAGAAAGGGAAAAGAAAATGAGTCCTCGTTTTCTGTCTCAGGACTGTTCTCTTTCCAGATTGATTTATAGTAGGCATATCTATATCTTTCAGTATTTTTATCATATCCTATTTAGCCTTACTAAATCATCCAAAATCAATGCATTTCCTTAAAAAGGCTCAGTTAAACATCACACACAAGCATCAATAGCCCAATCAAAACTGGACTGCACCGAGCTTCATCCAATTCTTCTTGTCTCTTCATGACAAAGGTTGGGGTTTAGTCCAGCCAATAGCTTTATTTATATTTGCTGTGAAAGCTTGAAAGGCATAACTACTCTTCTTCAGTCGGCTTGATTGTCCCCATCTGAAACCTATGGAGATAGTGCTCGGCTTCACTCAGCCTGCTAAGCGTAGCTGAGCACCATGTCCATGCCCTTCATGTCTTGATACTTGCAGCTTCTCTTAGGTTTAACTGCCTATTTGACAGGAATGCCATCCTGCCAATGGTCTCCGAAACCCTCTAAATTTTCCAAGCTCAGAGCTTAGTGGTGGAGATTTTATATATATATATATATATATATATATATATATATATATATATATATATATATATTCAGGTTTTTCCTGGGCAGTATTGACCTTCCTTTACTTGCTAGTGGAGTGTCTCTCTATATGACCCCATTTGCATTGTGTTATGCAGAAATTCCTCCTTGTCTGCAGCTTCTTTATTTTTTTTACTTCCTTAGTTTTACCGTGATGAGGTGGATTTTTCCTATTTCTGTGCTTCTTTGGTCATACTCTCCAGGAAACACATATTAGAACATTCATTGAAACATCATTCATTGTAACAAAGAACTGGAAACAACACGTTGTTGTTGTTGTGTGCCTTCGAGTTGATCCCGACTCATAGTGACCCTATAGGACAGAGTAGGACTGCCCCATAGGGTTTCCAAGGAGTGGCTGGTAGATTTGAATCGCTGGCCTTTTGGTTAGCAGCCTGAGCTCTTAACCACTTTGCCATCAGGGCCCCAGAAACAAAACTACCATCTACAAAAAGTAAAGAGGACAAAAGTGGTGACCTATCCATACATGGAACACTAGATAGAAGTGGAAAAAATGAACCGTGGTTTCATAAAGAGCGTACGAATATCTCAAAAAATAAGTCTGGACAGTAAAAGCAGTTTCAGATGCATATATACTGTATGATTTCATTTATATAAGATAAACAATAGCAAAATAAGGTTTTATTTAAGGATATAGAAGTGATACAGCTATAAAGAATATCAAGGCAAGAATTAAAAACTCAGAATAAGAAACTACCTTTAGCGGGAGAGAGATGGGTGTAATTAGAGAGGAGCATATGAGGGATTTCAGGTTACTCATAATGTTCTATTTTTAAGCTTCTATTCATTTTTATCAGTATTCTTTAAACTGTTTTATACTTTTACATATATTCATAGTAGCATTTTAAAAAGAAGCATTTCTTTCCTGTTTCTTCTGTCCCATCAGAATTATTCTCTACGGTTCACGAAAACTTCATTTCTGGATAAACTGTTGCTGTTGTGTGCTGTAGAGTCGATTCCGGCTCGTAGTGACCCTATAGGACAGAGTAGAACTACCCCATGGGGTTCCTGGGCTGTAATCTTTACAGTAGCAGATTGCTAGGTCTTTTCTCCCATGGAGCAGCTGGTGGGTTTGAACTACCAGCCTTTTGGTTAGCAGCTGAGCGCTTAACCATTACACCACTGGGACACCTTCTGTGTAAATTAGTGACAGGGTACAAGGCTATCATCATCTGTGACTGCTGCCCAGTGAGTCATCGTTGGAGGAAAGGAGCTCACACAAACTGCCACCCAGGAGTAATCTGTGGATTGTCAGTGACACTTGTTGATATTGGTTGTTCACAGCTATTTGAAATGTCTGAGGCATAAGTTTTAAAGAGAGAAATTTTAGATTGATAGTTACATATAAATTAACTTCCCACAGTAGTGCAAATTCCTCGATCATTTAATTAAAGTCATGGAAGGTTCTAGAGGCTGCAGTAAAAAATGTTTGAGGTGTTCCAACCAGGGAGATTTTGAGGTTTGAACTTAAAGTTCTTAATTTAATAAAATTGGGGAAGAGCTTTTCTATTAGAACTGAGAACTGTAAGGCTGTGAGCATAAAATGTATTGCAAGGATTGTCTCAGGATATTTTTATAATTTTTTCTCAATGTTACAAGTTGGTACTCTTGACATTAAAATACACAGGAACAAAACCTGGTCGGTAACACAACGTACAGGGTAAGTTGAAAGTAGAGGTTTCTGGGTTGTTTGAGAAGTGAAAGCGCATCAGAAGCTTTCACTTTAAAGGTCAGCATTAGATAAAATAATCAAGTCAGCCCTCTCTCCAGAACGTTCCTCATATTTGGTGACATTAGGTTGGTATAGCCTCAAGATCTTCCATTCCTCCATTTCTGGGAGCCCGAAGCCCCTGATTCCTTTGAGTACCCCTTGGTCAAAAGAAAGGGGAGAAGGTCTGCCTCTGTGCACGGACTCCCAAGGGGACATGCAGAATGAGGCTGAGGCCCAGCCCTCTCATCCAAGTTCAATCTCTGGCTCTCCTGGCGAAGGTCTCCAAGAACTTTGCTTGCTTCACTTCAAAAGAAGATGGAAGGACTTTGTATTGTTTACTGTTCTATGCTTCCCCTCTCCCCCATCACCCAGTGCCCAGCACTGTTCCTGGGACATGATAATCAAGCAACCAACCAAGCAACCTTACCAATGAACCAGTTGCCATTGAGTTGATTACTCATGGCGACCCTGTGTGTGGCAGAGTAGAACTGTGCTCTGTAGGGTTTTCAATGGCTGAGTTTTTGGAAGTAGATCACCTTTCTTCTGAGGTGCCTCTCGATGGACTGGAACCTCCAGCCTTTTGATTAGAAGTCAAGTACATTAACTATTTGCGTCACTCAGCAAAATGGTAAGTCGAAAACACTGAATGAGGAGCCTAAGGAGGGAAAGCATATGGATAAGTATGGCAGAAAATGAGTGACCAGTTGGGTCCCCCAGGGTTCATTCAGGAGCTCTGGGTCTTGCCATTCTATGACGATGGGACATTCTCATAATTTTCTGTTTCTGCATGTTCAGGATGAGTTGGCTTTCTCACTGTGTCATACAGCAGGTTACTTTTCTTCACCTTTGAATAGATGACCAGGGAGTCCTAGAGAGACACATAAGGGCAAAGATCTACGAAATGAAGTGCAAAAGCATGGAGTATTGGTATTGTAGGAAGTCATCTCATAAAGTATAACTTACCTTATCTTTCTTCAGTGTTCCTTGAGAGTTTGTTGTGGGAGAAAGGAAATCGTTGAGTTATGGGCAATAATGGGTCAACACCCTAGATATCATTCCTCAGGGCCCAGAACAATTGAGCCATCTGTATAGATTTTCATCTTCCTTTTACATTGTTCTGTATTACCTAGCCTTTCAAAATTCCATTTCAGAAATCTCTCAAGGTCTCCATGAAACCATAAATCTTTCCCATGAGTACTCACCAACAAAAATCCTTTTCCTTCCCGATGTTCTGACTATTACAACTCTCTGAAAAGACCAGCTACTCTGATGCTATGCTACTCTCTGGTGTTCACCTCACATTACACAGGGAAATTGGGAAAATGGAGAGAGAGTAGATAGTCTTACAGAGTCTTACAGAGCAATTTTCCACAGAGAAGCTCCTCAGAAGTGTCCTCCGATTTCTTTCTTCCTCAGATGGGCCTAGTAGGGCAGAACCCAGCCTTTCTTGGGAGGTACCTCTGGGTGGAACAGAACTACCAACCTTTTGATTAGCAGCCAAGTGCTTAACCACTGCACCCCCAGGGCTCCAAAGTACAGGTAGTTCCTGATTTACTAAGTATTTGAGTTACAACATCTGTTTTTTTTTTTTTTTTATATATAACTTATCATTAATAGTGTGTGTTACATACAGTGTTGCAATGTGGAATTTGCTGATGTTATCATTCACTCACAGATGTTTAATTTTATGATTTATTATTTCAAGCACTGCCTTATAGGTTTAGTTTTCTAAACTAATTCGGGGGCTTCAGATGCTTGCAAACATGGACCCAAACACTGATTGCTTTGCTTAAGTTGATAGGCAGATTTGTGAAGCAGAGAGGTGGTGCCAGGAAATATATGAAGAAAAAAAGAAAAGAGATCACACAGGCAACTCTCACTGACTTTCTGACTAGAAATGCCATCCCCATTCCCAGGGATAATCCAGACGATCCAGAGCCTTCCACAAGTGGAGTTATTACCACAACTGACAAAATGCCAACATTATCCAACTCTTCATCATTGGAGTAAATTTTTTATGGTTTATGTATTTTTTTATTTATGTATGTAGTAAAATATATCTGTAAGTTTATATGTAATGTTTCCAACCTCAACGACAACTAGAGATTGGATTTATAAAGATATTGATAATAAAAGGCAGTAATAGTGAAAACTTAAAAAAAAATGAAGTATTCAACCTACATCAGGACCGACTTTCAGCGGGGTTGTCAGAATGGAATCCTGTCATAAATCGGAAATTACCTGTAGAAAGAAGGAACAATAAAGACAAAAGTAGAAATAATAATTTTTAAAAAGCTATGGTAAGCAGAATAATGATCCCCCCAAAGATGTCCATGTCCTAATCCTCAGAATTTCTGAATACATTATGCTACATGGCAAACAGGCATTGAAATGCAACTAAGGCTGCTAATCTGTAGACCCTGAATTGGGAAAACTATTCTGGATTGTTTGAATGGGCCCAGTGTAATCACAAAGGTTCTTAAAAGTTGGGAACCTCTCCTGACTGTGGAAGAGGAAGATATGACCACTAAAGTAAGGTCACAAAACTGCAACACTACAGGCTTTGAAAATGGAGGGAGAAGTCCTCTAGAAGCTGGAAAAGGCAGGGAAACAGATTATCTCTGAGAGCTTCCAGGAAGGAATGAAGCTCTGCTGACACCTTGATTTTAGCCCAGTGAGACCCATGTCAGATGCCTGATGTACAGAGTTTAAGTTAATACACTTGTGCTGTTTTAAGCCACTAAATTTGTGTTAACCTGTTATGGCAGCAGTAGACAACTAATGCAAAAGATAGACCAGTAAAAACGAAAGTTGGTTCTTTAAAAAAAAAAAAAAAAAACTAATAACATAGACTAGCTTCTGATAAGGCTGACTGAGTTAAAGAAAGAGTTGAAAGCATCAATAAACAATATTAAAAATGAAAACTGAGATATAGCTACGGATGGAGTAGAAATATAAAAATAAAAAGGTAATGCTAATGTTTGTTAATAAACTGGAAAACTTAGGTAAAATATACAGTAGAAGCATATAACTTACCAAATTGACACCAAAATAATTGTAAATCCTGAACAGACATACAATTGTTAAAAGTTATGTTGAAGAACACAAAATTCTTACACTATATCAGAAACATTTTTTTTTTTCCTTGCCTGCTCAGAACTTCTCTGTGGTGAAACTTTGAGGCTATGTTGTTACGTGAGTATATGATTGCATGTTATATGCTCTTGATTTCTTGGTTTTTTAACCAATATTTATTTGAAATATGAGTTTTTTCTTTATCTTCGACTTCTCTGATTAGTTTTAAGTGTTAAAATAACAGTTTTGACTAGACATCATGATTCAATTGCTATGAAATTCCAAAATGAGATGACAAATAACCATATGTAACAAAGAAAATTCTAAGAATTTATTCCATGAGTCTTGAACTCCATCATTCACTTGAGGAATGTAAAAGGGTTAGGAGAGAGTAAAGAAGAATATATTGGTGAATATATTTCTTTGAAAAGAGTTGTTGTGCTGGATTCCTCTCCCTACTTCCACTGTGGAAGAACTGTGGGGTTTGGGTGGATATCTCCTTTGCCTTGGGCTTGATGAGCGAGGGCTTTCTGAGGTGACTCAAATAACTTTTGAATTATGTTCACTGTATTCAGAGGGGCACACTAGACTGATTTGACTCCTGCCTGAGAAATACAGAGGGGAGGGCAGAGAAGTGCTTTGGTGGTGGCCTGGGGAAAGAGCTTTCTCAGTCAGCATTTGCTGGCATCGGATGGGTGAGTTTTTCAGAAGGTAGCCTCACAGGAGAGGGAAAGAGACAGAGAAACCCTGTGTGTAATCATCTTAGATTCCGTCCAGTAGGGCCGCCTAGAGGTGTGGAGACACCCTAGCAGTAAGAAGGTGCAGAAGGGCTGGAGAAGAAGTCACAAGTAACCACTGAGACTAGAGATGCATTTGTGTGCATTTAAGCATTTCAGGAAACCCCTGAAAACCTGAGAATCACCACCACCTCCCCACAAAGGGAACAAAAATAGCTTTAAACACCTGAATGCCTCGACGGTTGGAAGCCTGCCCTTTTCTAATCTTGCCGTCCATGCCCAAAGTTGTTGATGTCACTTGGAGAGACAAAATGGAGAAAATGACATGAAACTAACTATATTCCATCCTCCATCTCACTGTAAAGTCTCAGCATGAAATACGCCCACACTGAGAGAAGGCAGATGATTTGATCCTAACTCCAGTTTTAAATTTTGATTAGTACCTGGGACTGAAACATTCTAATTAAAAAAATTGAGAACTAAATATGCAATATCTCTATTACTTAAGAGTGAGAAGAAAAACCATGGCACCTACGTGAATTTTCTCCTAGGACAAGGAGAATTTATCACCACAAAATATATATTAATGATAAAATGGGAAACAATAATTGTTTTATTTTGAATTAAGTATTATTTGCGTTTGTTTTTACTTACTGAGCTATAAATACATTTCTGAAGTATTATTCGGTCTTAAAAGAAAAAACCCGATCTGAGAATTCATGCTTTTTGATGTCAAATTACCTCATTTACAATTATTTTAATACTGTCCCGATGGAACCTAATTTCTGATGCTTTGCTTTTTTTGCCTTTTATGCTCGCCCACACATTTTTTTTCCCTTGCCTATCACTTTTTATTATAGAGGTTCAATTTTCTTATGCTGTTCTGAAAGTTATACATTCTGTTTTTATTTTCTGGTGGCAATTTCTAGTTTTACTAAGATGAGAAATAGCATGCATTTCCATTCCTTTGCAACAACTCTTTCCCCACTCCTTAATGTTATCAGACTCTTGAGCTTATATTAGTAATAGAATTTTACTGGTAACAGAATTTTACTAACTTATTTTATTTTCCATTTTCTATCTTTTGTCCCTTCTTATTTAAACAGCAAAATCTTACTATTTTATTTATTCGGTCTCGCTTTCTATATCTTTGGCATATTTCTGCATATATTTTTCTTCTCAGTAGGGCAATTTCTCTCAGAGTTTTTTAGACAGTTCTCTGTGTGTGTGTGTATTAAAGTTTTGAGGACTGTTATAGCAGAGGATATCTTTATTCACCATTCCTGGTATATGAAAGTTTGTATAGATATAAAATTATAGATTTGTTTTTTTTCCTTGAACACTTTGAAAATATTATTTTCCATTAAATTCTTGCATTTAACATTATTGTTAAGAAGTCTGAGTTTAATCTAATTCCTGTGTCTCATAGACAATACCTTTATTTCAGAATTTTTCCTTGGTGAATATTCTTAATTTTTACTTTAGTGTTTCCATGTATGGGATTTGCCCTATTTTTTTATCCAGCTTAGCAAAATATGACACTTTCAATCTTTCATCTTTCTCAGATTCTGTGAAGTTTTTTCCACAAGTGTTTTCCTCTACTTTTATCTCTAAGACATCCATTATGCAAATATTGTCATTTCCTCTTCCATCCTCCATCTCCCTTAATTCTTATGTTTTCCATCCTTTATTCTTTCATGAAATTTTTAGGAGAGTTTCTCCTGATCTTTCATGTCACTCTTTTCCATTTTGCTCTTTTGGTTAATCAATCCAGATGTGAGCTATTTATTTTTGATGATTATAATTTTCACATGTATTATCTCTAGTTCGCTGTTCTTTAACTTACACAATTGGATGTGTTTAGGGAATGGTGAGGAGTGTGTCTTAGGCAGAGAACCTCTAGTACTCTAACTGGACACGATTCCCTATTTGCCTACCCCGGAGGATTTCTCTCTGCTTCTACCCTGGCTACTGATCTTTTCCAAGAGTTTCTTTTTTTTTTTTTTTTTTGCCTCTTTCAATGATAATCGCCTAGTCCTTGGGGTATGGACAGCAGTGGAGACACAAGAATTCTCAAGAGCCAAACAGTACATCTGTACCTATTATTTGCTTCCCATGTGGCTGAGTTCCAGTGCTGCCATGATAATTACTCCACTGCTACTATCTGGTGGAAGTATCGCCCTGCTGGGGTGGGCAAAGGTCAGTTCAGAGCCATATGGGGCAGAGAAAGGCTTCATCCAGAAAGCAGTCCCTCACTTCCAGTCTGCCTCTTCCTCACCATAGCTTTTGCTTCCCTATATTTCTGTCTCCCTATGCGTTAATTATAGTTTTCACATTAGTTTTGACAGGCACCAATCTTCCTCTCATCTATGTGGCATCTCCAAGGTATAGCTTAGGAGGAAGAGCCTAAAGCCATCTTTTCCATAAATGTAAGGTGATTAATTAGAAAAAGAAGAAAAGGCAAAACAAAACAGATCTGTTGGATAGACAGGTCACAGACCACCAGTTTTGAGCATCTGATATAAAGAAAAAGAACCAAAAAGATTGAAAGGCTCAGGGAGCATCTGCCCTCCCAGTAAAACATGGATATTTTCAGAGCAGAGGTCAGGTGAAGAGAGTACAGGGTGAGGCTGAGGAAACCACTGAGCCTTTGCATATCTAACAACACTCATGAGTCTGAGACAGCTTTCACAGGCTTCATGAGCTGATCAGAAGGGTGGTGTTATGGACTGAATTGTGTGTATGGATCGAAATGTGCAAGTCCTAATACCCTGCACCTGTAAAAAGGACCCTGTTTGGAAACAGGGGGTTTCTTTTGTTAGGTTAACGGGCCATGCTAGAGTAGCATGGGTCTGAGACCTAATCACTTCTGAGTGGTGTCCTATAAAAACAGCAAAATAGACTCAGAGACACACATAAGGGAAAGATACCATGGGGAGATGGGGCAGGTAAAAGCCTGAGCACACTGGGACTACTGACAAGGAAGCACTCTTCCCTAGAGCTGATGTTCTGATTAGAACTTTTAGCATCCTGAATGGTGTGACAGTGAATTGCTGTTCTTTAAAGGAACCCACATGTGGTCTTTTTTGTTTTTCTTTTGTTATGGCAGCACTAGCAACCTAAAACAGACAGAATTACTCAAAATCTCTGAGGTTGGAAAAAAACAGAAAAACTTACCAAAGTGTTCACTGACTGAAGCTGCAAGAAGAATGAGAAAGGAGCAAAAAGAAATATTCTCATCTTTTTCAATCCATAATTCTGAGGATTTTATGAACATCAGCCTACCCTACTTCTCTTTTTCCCTTATTTCTTCTCCCATATTCTGTATCTTCTCAAAAGCCTTACCATCCCAACAACACTTCATTCCATACTTCATTTTACACACACAAAGGAAATGCCCACACGTGCATTGCCGGTTGCCAAAAAGTGTTCCTTTTTTCAAGATGTTTGGTATCTATAGTTTCCCTTCTTTTCACTATTTCCCCTTTTTCAGAACCCATCTATAACCTGAGACATAGAGCTAAGGAATGAACATCAAGAAGAAGAGAGTTTCTCCCATTTTTTTGTGTCATGTGCAACTCCCCTTTTCCCAACTTCAGGTCAAGTTTTGGCTTAAGAGCCCACCCATTCATTCTAAAATTATATACAGAGTGCCTACTAAGTACAGAGAAAGGAATATTGTTTCCTAGCAGTTCCTACCTTCCCCTTGTCCAGAACTA
The DNA here is from genome assembly GCF_030014295.1 of Loxodonta africana. NCBI lineage: Eukaryota > Metazoa > Chordata > Mammalia > Proboscidea > Elephantidae > Loxodonta > Loxodonta africana. The sequence goes on along the minus strand of NW_026975623.1, from coordinate 7,019 downwards.
AGTGGGTTGGGAAAGGGCCTGACCCAGTGGATGTTGCCCCTCTCATTGATAACTAACCCCAGAGATGGAGGAGGAGTTTTGTCTCCTGTGAGTCCTCCTTGTTGACTTTCATAAATTTTAATCTGTTATCTATGTTTTTTTTTTTTTTTTCAAGTATGGAAGAAAGGAGTGGATCATTAGGGTTTAGTGTTGGAAAAAAATCTCACTTACATCATTTATAAAATATCCTATGAGGTTAGGGCATAAATTCATGACAAAGAGTAAGTTCTTTTTTTTTTTTTTCTCCCTACTATAATTGGAAACTGAAATTCACCACCTTTTAGGTTTTCTTGGAAATTTAGGCCTGTTTATTTCCTCAATTCCCAGGTATTTCTGGGAAGTGGAATGGAAGGGGAGACTCAGCCTCCTTCTAGGTGCTGGCCAGAGACAGGGACTCTGAGAAAGCCCCAAGGATCTCTAGATAACTGTCTCCATCTTCTAGGTGCCCTAGATCTTGCTTCAACTCACCGAAGGCCCGTGGTAATGACCACAGTAGCATAGGGAACTCCTCACTCAGCTTTTTGAGAGGAGACTATCTCAGCAACTGGCCTGCATAAGAAGCTGGAACAAGAGTAGACACTTCAGAATATTTTATATGAACAGAAAGCAAGGAGATAAGAGACTCCTCCAGTGTTTCAACCCTATTTCCTCATACAGAATGTGAGAAAATGAACGTTGCACTTTTCCATAAGGTTGTTTCAATTCTTTATCTTGATACTAGTGTATCATAAGCTGGTAAGCCCTTCACACGATCTCCCATGATGCCTCAGGGAAAATGCTGCCAAGTATTGCCTGTCTCTGTATAGAATAACAGGCTTTTGTTTCTCTAAAATAGTAATACTTTCAAAATTTTGACTTAGATAAAAGGATGCTCATTATAGCATTGTTTAGAATATTGAGTATTTGTCAATACTATAAAACCAGTTGCCATCAATTCCATTCCAACTGATGGTAACCCAATGTGTGCAGACTAGAACTGTGCTCCACGGGGTTTTCAAGGCTGTGACCTTTCGGAAGCAGACCACAAGGCCTTTCTTCTGAGGCACCTGTAGGTATGCTTAAACTGCCAACTTTTTCGTTAGTATTCACTTAACAATTTGTGTCACCCAAGGACTCCATATGCCCTAAAATAAGTAATTTATAAGACAAGTTACTATATATTTAAACATACCAGGTGACACTACAAATGATATCTTAGAAAAACATTCAATGACATGAGCATATAACTGTGAATATGTGACCTTAATATCTCTCAGCATGTTTTCTCCTTTTCAAAATGGGCGATTGAGAGCTTGGCATAACTAATAACATGACGATACTGTAAAGATCCTCTAAGTGTTTTTTGCTTGGTGTTCTGTACACTCACTTTCAATGTCTTCTTTATTACACCAGCCACACTGGTCTCTTACCAAAGGTGTGTGGGGCCTTCTTGGCTCTTGCAGCCTTGGTCTCCCTCCTTTTTATTGTTTTCTTGGGGGATGGCCTTCAGCCTGCAAGACAGCGGCTAGGAAGGCTGCCGAGTGCTTTTGGTCTGTAACTTTCTTCTTGCTTCTTATCTCAGTTAGAGTGCACTTGGTAGACTATTTCCACTAGCCGAGTCCAGATGCATGCTTTTAGTCTGATGAAGAGTTTCTTGTAAGTGTCTTGTGATGTATACGCATCCAACCATCTGCAGGCTCCGTGCCTGAAGACACTATATAATCCTTGCAAAAATTATATATAAGCTCTGACATAAAAATTGCTTTTCAGGACCCCATGAAGGCAGCCACTGTTGCTGTCAGGTGTCCCATTGGTGTTACTTCCTTATAAACTTTCTCTGTCTTTCTGACTTGGAGTATGTTTCATTGGCTTGACTGCTCCGGGGCACGGACCCTAATCAGGAAACAAATAGGAGAGAAATTTCTTGGACACCAACTGAAAGGACAACCCTAACCATAAGAATCAGCACCAAACTGGTTTCTTTGAAGCGGAGGTGAAATATACACCCATTCTCCAACTTCTCCACCATTCTGACCTCAGCTGTTCTCCCCACAACATTCTTTCTCTATTGGGTTTGATAATTCATTGGAACAGTCACAGAGAACTCATGGAAACAACATAACTGCAACAACAACCTTAATAACAGAAAAGGATACAAACAGAAATGAAGATATACGGAAGTCAGGGTTTGGGAGGGTCCCACCATGGGACCTCAGTGTCTAAAAGGAGACCTGCTTACTTCGCAAAATGATTACTGTTGGTGAGAACCACTATTCATTCTCACCCATCAGGAAACTTTCACCCAGGAAGCTCAATGACATCACTCCTCGGGGTCTGCTATTGGTTGCTCCTCTCAGCTCTTGGGTGGGGTTCAGTCTTTACACTGCTGCCACCACCTGGATTTGTTCATTGTCTCCGCTTCTTCTGGTACTGTTGCAGCTACTTCCTCCATCACCATCGCAGGTTCACTTGGTCTGGGAGGGCCATAGCTTAGGACTCCTGTGTCCCGCACTCCTGACTCAGGTCCATCAGGAAGCCCCACCTGTGCTTTCATGTTCTAGGATTTTTATCAGTTACCGGGCAGGCCCCCCCGCCGGCCTCCAGTTAATCCATGCAAAGGCCAACTACTGCATGGGGCTTTGGAACCGGGACTAAAGGGTCAAATTGCATTTTTTTTTAGTAAAGTGATTCTATGCCATGCAATAACAAAAATATTGAAAAAGAAAAAGCAAGGTATAGGTGTCATTTCATTTAGAATCATGAATTTATGTATATATGAGCACATACATAAGAAATAGTTTGACCAGTGGATACTGAGATATTATAACAATTGTCACAGAGTGATGGAAGCATGAGTGATTTTCATAGTTATCCTTTTTATTGACAAGTATGCAATCCATGCCCTGGGCCTTCCCAGCTGCTGCTTTACCTGAAGTCTTTCTTGGCTTCAGCCTCTTTTTTCCCTGCCCTGTTTTCTGGGCATTTTCTTTCATTATCAAGATTGTCACTGTTTAAATATCTCTAGAGCCAGGTGTTCTGTGGCTGACAGAGAACATCTCTCCACAGGGTGAAAGAATCAACCCTCTGCAACCTACCCACCCATACTGGGGCAATAATTTGACTGGATATAGCATTCTAGGTTAAGAGTCTGTTTCTCTCAGATATGGGTAGGTATTGCTTCCTTACCCCAATAGCAAATTAAACCAAAATGGAATCAAATCAATGACCTGGAAGATTAAATAAGGAAATCTTCCTGGGATCTAAAGAATGAAGACAAAGGATATAAAATCGTAAAGAAAAGAACTAACAATTGAGGAGATACATTGTCTAAAAGAAGGAGGAAGAAGAGAAAGAGAAAGGGGAAAGGAAGGAGAAATGAATTCCAGAACTTAAAAAAAGAGTAGAGAAGGAAAACAGGGGAAAAGTAATTTAAAAATAATAACAATAACAAGAAAATTCCTCCGGGCTGAAGAAATATTTATATCTTCAGAATTAAAGTGCCTTTTTTTTTTTTTACCCCAACCTTGTAGTCATATTCTAGTAAGTCATAATTTTTATTATGATAGGACAAGATTAAAATATGTCTGGAAACAAAAAGATGCAGAAAGCATGTCATCTGAACATTTCTATTGCAAATAAAAAAAGACAAACCTCACAGATATGCTTCAGCAACCCCAGAAAATAAAATTCAAAAAAAAGAAAGACAAAGGACACAGAAATCAATATAACTTTTTAGAAAGTTCAAATAATTATTGATAATGCAGGTAAGAAGTTTTTTTTTTTTTCAATTGTGCTTTAAGTGAAAGCTTACAAATCAAGTCAGTCTCTCATAAAAAAACTTATATACACCTTGCTATGTGCTCCTTTTATGTACTCCTAGTTGCTCTCCCCCTAATGGGACCGTGCATTCCTCTTCACCCTGCACTCCCCATGTCTATTCAGTCAGCTCCTGTTCCCCTCTGCCTTCTCATCTTGCCTCCAGATAGGAGCTGCCCAAATAGTATCATGTGTGTACTTACGCCAAGAAACTCACTCCTCACCAGTATCATTTTCTATCTTATAGTCCAGTCCAATCCCTGTCTGAAGAGTTGGCTTTGGGAATGGGTTCAATCTTGGGCTAATAGAAGGTCCAGGGACCAGAACCTCTGGGGTCCTTCTAGTCTCAGTTAGACAATTAAGTCTGGTCTTTTTATGAGAATTCGAAGTCTGCATCCCTCTGTTCTCCTGCTCCATCAGGGATTCTCTCTTGTATTCCCTGTCAGGGTAGTCATCGGTTGTAGCTGGGCAGCATCTAGTTCTTCTGGCCTCAGGCTGATGCAGTCTCTGGTTTATGTGGCCCTTTTTGTTTCTTGGGCTCATAATTACCTTGTGTCTTTGGTGTTCTTCATTCTCCTTTGGTCCAGGTGGGTTGAGACCAATTGATGCATCTTAGGTGGTCACTTGCTAGCACGTAAGACCCCAGTTGCCACTCAACAGGCAAGAAGTTTAACGCAAATGATAAGGAAAATATTTTAGAAATAGAAGACAGATAATGTTTAAGAGAAATTTAAAAAATAGTATGGAACTAAACTTTATACCCCTTGTGAGATATAGAGGTGAGGGGAATAAAAGCTACAAAGGCATTCCTTTCTGAAGGAAGATTACAGGTATTGATTAATTCTCGATATTGACAGAATTGTATGTATTTTTTAAAAAATAGAAAGAAGACATAGAATTTTCAATTACTAGGGAAAACCAAAGTAGAATAAAACATTAAATCGATCAGGTAAAATTCAGAAATTTTTAAAACAGAAGAAAGCACGGTGAATAGAAATAACAAAATAGTACGACAGAAATAAGAACAAACATATCATTACTGACAATTCGTCTCAGGTAAATGCGTCTATAAATTGAAATTCTTGGTTTAAAACACACATCCAAACCCGTTGCCATCAAGTTGATTCCTACTCATAGTGACTGTATAGGACAGAGTACAACTGCCACATAGGGTTTTCCAAGGAGCGGCTGGTGGATTCGAACTGCCAACCTTTTGGTAGCAGCTAAGCTCTTAACCACTGCCCCACCAGGACTCCAAAACACACACAGACACACGAAATACTTCATCAAAATTTAAAATTTGGGGCATCAAAAGACTTTATCACCAAATGGAGAGATAGCCTACAGAAAGGGAGAAAATATTTAGAAACTACATATCTGAAAAGTGTTTAATAACCAGAATACAGAAAAAAACTCCTACAACTCAACATAAAAAGACAACCTAATTAAAAAATGGGCCAAAGACTAAAATAGACTAAAGAAAATATACAAATGGCCAATAAGCAGATGAAAAGATGATCAATGTCATCAGGCATTAGGCAACTGCAAATCCAAACCACAATGACATACCACTTCATCTCCCCACTAACTCACTGCTGTTGAGTCATGGCCCCACTAAGATGGCTATTATCAGAAAAACAGAAAATAGCAAATTGGAACCCTTATCCATTAAAAAAAAAAATTTTTTTTTTTTTCCCCTTATCCATTGCTGGTGGGTTATAAAATGGTGGAGCTGCTGTGAACAAGAGAATGGTGGTTCTTCAAAAAGTTAAAAATAGACTACTATAATACAAAGCCAGTTGCTGTTGAGTTGGTTGCCCTGTAGGGCTCTCAGTGCTGATTTGCAAAAGTAGATCTTCAGACCTTTCTTCCAAGGCACTTCTGGGTGGACTCAAACCGCCGAACTCTTGGTTAGCAGCAATCATGTCAACCATTTGTATGACCCACGGACTCCAGAACTACCATAAAAAAAATACGATCCAGCAGTTTCACTCTTAGGTGTATACCCAAAAGAACTGAGAACAGAGACTCAAACAGGTACTTGTACACCAATGTTTACTGCAACGTTATTTACAATCGCCAAAAGGTAAAAACAACCCAGGTGTCCATCAACAGGTGAATGGATAAGCAGAATGCAGTGTATCCGTACAATGGGATATTATTCAGCCATAAAGAGAAATGAAGTTCTGATACATGCTATGCTATAAGAATGACCCTTGAAAACATGATGCAGAGTGAAATCAGCCAGACGCAAAAGGACAAATATGGTATCATCCCATTTATATGAAATTTCCAGAATGGACAAATGCACAGAGACAGGAACTGGATTAGTGTTTACCATGGGCTGGGGAAAGGGACTGTGAAATAAAATTATAAGTTTTGTTTTATGAAAACAGAATTCTCTTGCCCATGACACTGAAAGCATCTCATTAAGTGTTAGAAACCTATTTGCTGTATAATCATATATATATATATATATGCTATTTAACCATATATATATATAATTTTTAAGTCTTATAGTCATGCCTTAAACTGTAATTATCCTTTAGAAGCAGCTTTTCTAGTTTCACGTAATTCCATTTAGATGATCAGCCCACTGAAACTGACTTGAAACTTGTCCTTTCAAAAACAATTGAAGATTAATGAGCATGTCCTGCTTCTAAGACTCCAGAGGTCTTACAGTCATGGCTCACTGATTTTGCAATTGTCTTAGCAAGATTGCTGTTTTTCTATTATTTATAATGTTTGAGGACATCTGCTCTTTTATTAAGATTTATATATTCTGATATAATTGTCAGCCAATCAAACATTTTTTGCTCAAAGTTTCTGATGAAATCATGTATGTTGTTGTTGTTAGGTGCTGTTGAGTCAGTTCATACTCCCAGCGACTGTACGCATATCAGAATGCAACACTGCCCGGTCCTGTGCCATCTTCACAATCATTATTGTACTTGAGCCCATTGTGGCACCCACTGTGTCAATCCATCTCATCGAGGGCCTTCCTTTTTTTCCTGAGAAACATATAAGTACCCTGAAAATCGTAATTACTTGGGGGCACTGATTTACTGGGTAATGATATGCCATTCAACATTAAAGTTGTCTATTAAACCTGCATGTTGTTGTTCTTAAGTGCCATCGAGTCGGTTCCAATCCATAGCGACCCTATAGAATACTATCTCTCTATG
>NW_026975622.1:0-26440 GCF_030014295.1 Loxodonta africana | reverse complement strand
CTCCGAGCCATCACTGGGAAACTAGTTTTTCCAGAAAATCAGCTAAAAAAAAAATGCAGTCAGATCCCTATCAGAGTTCTCCCTCTGGCTCAGGCTATTCAGATGTTAATGAAGCCGCCTGGGGAGGGTGGGGGAGGGAACAGAGAGATAGGAGAGTAGCACCTCAGAATATAGCCAGAGTTGCTTGTCTTGCTTGGAATGACTATTATATCTGAGACTCCCGGGGGGCACGTCGCCTATGTGTGCTGGCTGTGTGGAGATTGACCCCGGGGGGTCTGGCCCGCTGGAGTCACGGTCAGATCCTCCGCTTCCAGCCCCACGCCCAGCGTCAAGGCTCCCCTACTGGGACGGTGCACTCTCGACTCCAAAATCAGTCGCTGCCTTCCGGGGACTTCTCGTCCCTCCAGCCGCGTGGCCGTGCCGCCCCCAAGAACCAGTTGGGCCTCCTCCCGGGGTTAGTTCAGATGGGTGGAGCAGGTCCCCGTGCTTGTGCCGTGACCGAGTGTCCCAGCTGGGACGCTGTTCTCCCTGCTCCAATACCAGTCGCTGCCTCCCAGGGACTTCTCCTACCGGCTGTGTCCCACGCTGCCCGCGCGACCCGGCTGGTCCCCTTCCCGGGGTTAGTTCAGGGGGGTGGAGCAACTTTCCCTGTTTATGCCGTACCTGCATCCAGTCCAAATCCCTGCGGGACGGTTCCCCGGCTCGGACGCTGCTCTTTCTGCTCCAAGACCAGTCACTGCCTCCCGGGGACTTCTCCTACCAGCTGCGTCCCACGCCGCCGGTGAAACCAGCTGGTCCCCCTCCCGGGATTAGTTCAGGGGGGTGGAGCCGCTCTCTGTGCTTGTGCCGTACCTGACTGGTACGCTGGCTCCAGGCTCCGGAAACAATCGCTGCTTCCCCGTATTAGTTCGTTCTCCGTCTCTAAATCTGTGTTTGTTGTTCAGGGTTCGTAGATTGTTATGTATGTGATCGATTCACTTGTTTTTCCGTGTCTTTGTTGTAAGAGGGATCCGAGGTAGCGTCTGCCTAGTCCGCCATCTTGGCTCCGCCTGTCTTTTGCCCATTTTTTAATTGGGTTATTTGTCTTTTTGCAGTTGAGTTTTTGCAGTATCATGTAGACTTTAGAGATCAGGCGCTGATCGGAAATGTCATAGTTGAAAACTTTTTCCCAGTCTGTAAGCCTTTTTACTCTTTTGGTGAAGTCTTTGGATGAGCATAGATTTTTGATTCTTAGGAGCTCCCAGTTATCTAGTTTTTGTTTTGCATTTTTAATAATGTTTTCTATACTATTTACGCCATGTATTAGGGCTCCGAACAGTGTCCCTATTTTCTCTTCCATGATCTTTACCTTTTTAGATTTTATATTTAGGTGTTTGATACATTTTGAGCTCAGTTTTTTTGCATGGAGTGAGGTATGGGTCTTGTTTCATTTTTTGCAGATGGATATCCAGTTATGCCAGCACCATTTGTTAAAAAGACTGTCTTCTCCCCCATTTAACTGTTTTGGGGCCTTTGTCAAAAATCAACTGCTCATATGTGGATGGATTTATATCTGGATTCTCAATTCTTTTCCACTGGTCCATGTATCTGTTGTTGTACCAGTGCCAGGCTGTTTTGACTACCGTGGTGGTATAATAGGTTGTTAAATCAGGGAAAGTAAGGCCTCCCACTTTGTTCTTCTTTTTCAGTAATACCTTATTTATCCGGGGCTTCTTTCCCTTCCATATGAAGTTGGTGATTTGTTTCTCCATCTCATCAAAGAATGCTGTTGGGATTTGGATTGGAATTGCATTAAATGTATAGATCCCTTTTGGCAGAATAGACATTTTTATAATGTTAAGTCTTCCTATCGATGAGCAAGGTATGTTTTTCCACTCATGTAAGTCTCTTTTGGTTTCTTGCAGAAGTGTTTTGCAGTTTTCTTTGTATAAGTCTTTTACATCTTTGGTAAGATTTATTCCTAATTATTTTATCTTCTTGGGGGCTACTGTGAATGGCATTGATTTGGTGATTTCCTCTTCAATGTTCTTTTTGTTGGTGTAGAGGAATCCAACTGATTTTTGTATGCTTATCTCGTATCCTGATACTCTGCTGAACTCTTCTATTAGTTTCAGTAGTTTTCTGAAGGATTCCTTAGGGTTTTCTGTGTATAAGATCATGTCACCTGCAAATGGAGATACTTTTACTTCTTCCTTGACAATCTGGATGCCCTTTATTTCCTTATCTAGCCTAATTTCTCTGGCTAGGACCTCCAACACAATGTTGAGTAAGAGCAATGATAATGGGCATCCTTGTCTGGTTCCCAGTCTCAGTGGGAATGCTTTCAGGCTCTCTCCATTTAGGGTGATGTTTGCTGTTGGCTTTATATAAATGCCCTTTATTATGTTGAGAAATTTTCCTTCTATTCCTGTTTTGCTCAAGTTTTTATCATGAATAGGTGTTGGACTTTGTCAAATGCCTTTTCTGTATCAATTGATAAAATCATAGGATTCTTGTCTTTTGTTTTATTTATGTCATGGATTACATTAATTGTTTTTCTAATGTTGAACTATTCCTGCGTACCTGGTATGAATCCCACTTGGTCATGGTGAATTATTTTTTGATATGTTGTTGAATTCTGTTGGCGAGAATTTTGTTGAGGATTTTTGCATCTAAGTTCATGAGGGATATAGGTCTGTAATTTTCTTTTCTTGTGGTGTCTTTACCTAGTTCTGGTATCAGGGATATGGTGGCTTCATAGAATGAGTTTGGTAGTATTCTGTCCTTTTCTATGCTCTAAAATACCTTTAGTAGTAGTGGTGTTAACTCTTCTCTGAATGTTTGGTAGAACTCTGCAGTGAAGCTGTCCAGACCAGGGCTTTTTTGGGGTGGGGGGGTTTGATTGCCTTTTCCATCTGTTCTTTTGTTATGGGTCTATTTAGCTGTTCTACCTCTTTTTGTGTTAGTTTAGGTAGGCAGTGTGTTTCTAGGAATTCACCCATTTCTTCTAGGTTTTCACATTCGTCAGAGTACAATTTTTCACAAAAATCTGATATGATTCTTTTAATTTCAGTTGGGTCTGTTGTAATATCGCCCATCTCATTTCTTATTCAGGTTATTTGGTTCCTCTCCTGTTTTTCTTTTGTCAGTTTGGCTAGTGGTTTATCAATTTTGTTAATTTTTTCAAAAAAACCAGCTTTTGGTCTTGTTAATTCTTTTCATTTTTTTTTTCTATTTCTTTTAGTTCAGCTCTAATTTTTAGTATTTGTTCTTTTTTCTGGCGCCTCTGAGTTTCTTTTGTTGCTCTCTTTCTATTTGTTCAAGTTGTGGGGATAATTCTTTGATTTTGGCCCTTTCTTCTTTTTGTATGTGTGCATTTATTGATATAAATTGACCTCTGAGCATTGCTTTCACTGTGTCCCAGCGTTTTTACAGGAAGTGTTTTTGTTCTCATTGGAATTTCTTTATTCCATCCTTAATGCCTTCTGTAATCCAGTCTTTTGTTTTGTTCAGTTTCCAAGTGTCTGATTTCTTTTCCCTGCTTTTCCTGTTATTGATTTCCACCTTTATGCCCCTATGGTCAGAGAAGATGCTTCGTAATATTTGAATGTTTTGGATTCTGCTAAGGCTTGTTTTATGCCCTAATATGTGGTCTTCTAGAGAATGTTCCATGTGCACTAGAAAAGAAAGTATACTTGGCTGCTGTCAGGCGGAGTGTTCTGTATATGTCTATGAGGTCAAGTTGGTTGATTGTGGCATTTAGGTCTTCCGTGTCTTTATTGAGCTTCTTTCTGGATGTCCTGTCCTTCACCAAAAGTGGTGTGTTGAAGTCTCCTACTATTATTGTTTTGTTAGAAATTAATAACTCAATAAATATTAACTGTTCTGATTTTTGTTATTGATTTTAATATTATTATTTTCTCTTTTAATTTATTTATTCAGGGTTACCAGAATTTGACTTATATTTCTACTTCCATTTTCTTTTTTCTCATATTATTGACTATATCCATAGGTATATGCCTGTTGGGAAATAAAATTCAAATATCCCTTCATAGATTGGTTTGACAATCCTAGTATAATTATATAACATAATTGTGTGGTTTGTCTATCTAACCACATTGCACATGCAAACAGGATGTGCCTCAAACTACCAGACAACTAGGAATGAGGCATGTACAACCACTGGCATCAACCATTCCATGAGTGCTACGGCCATCTGTGATCAAGACATTTACACAATATTGGCAAAGTGAAAGCCACTATTATTATTTCTAGAAAGCAAACAGTAAACAGTAAAACAAATTCTCAAAGCAGATCTGCTTATTCTTTTCCAAACTACTCATATTCTTTCTAATATCACTGTACTGGCACATTGTGTTTCTGGTCCAATGTTGTCTTCATGTCACCTCTACCTCTGGCTACCACCATGCTACCTGGGACACCTGCATGGCTTCCGAGGCTTCTGTTCTACCCCTGGGCCTCACTGGGCCTTGCTTCACTAATGGAAAGACCCCTGCACAGGATCTCCTGAGCCTCTGCCACTGGGCCCTTCTTGACCTATGCTGCTGCCTCCTACCATGCTACCCAGGCCAGAGTGGTTCTCTGTCTTGCTGCCATGATACCAAGGCCTACCCTGCATGAGGGAATGTATTGTTCCCACCACGATGCCCGAAGGGGGAAGGAAGCAAATTACACCAGCCACACTCAGGTCTCTGTCCCACAGGTACAAGTGTTGCAGTACTTTAGTAGGAGGCACACCCCTGCACAAACACACTCAGTTCTCTCTCTATGGACCAGCAAGGCCACCATCCCTGTCTTCACTATTACAACTCTCTCTTCTTGATATAGGGAGTTCTAAGTGCAGGGACCCTGGGTCCAAAGGCTGCACTCCACTCTACGCTCTTTTTGATGGTAGTGAGGGGCCCCAGAACCTCTGTGGATTTGGCCCTTATATAAGCCTAACAGAATAGGAACAGCGACCAATCTCCTTGTTGGACCACATAGGGCACAATCCCATTAAGTGAATTTTCAATCCACTAGTTTTGTAGTAAATCTACTAATACCTTGCAAAATTTTGGCCCAGACAATCATTTTGTGAAGTTACAAGACCAGGGCAAGAAAGCCATATAAAAGTGATTCATTGCACTGCAATAATTCAGCCCATTTTCTTAACCCTTAACCAGTTCATAAGCAGAGCTATAACAAATCAATCAGTTAATGCTTATTATATTTTGATTATGTAGCACAGCATCGTATAACCTCCCATATTGGAGCTCCTGAGTGGTGCAAACACTTATACTGTATAATCTCCTGGAGCGGAGCCCCTGGGTGGTACAGTTAACATGTTCAGATGCTAACTGAGAAGATGGAGGTTCAAGTCCACCCAAAGGCACCTTGGAAGAAAGACCTGGTGATCTAATTCTGAAAAATCACCCATTAAAAACTCTACAGAGCACAGTTCCACTCTGACACACACAGGGTTGCCATGAGTCAGAGGTAACTCAATGGTAACTGATTTTTACTGTTTTCTGTTGCAAGATAAAGACATTAAAAAAAAACTCTCATTACTGTACGTCAGTTCATAAGTCAACATATCCTGCTAAAGCAGAGAAGAAAGGAGATACTGAAATTATACTTGTTTGATAGATCTGGTGCTTTATATTTATTCCATACCCAAAACCAAAACTAAACCCATTGTCATCAAGTCTATTCCAACTCATAGCGACCCAATAGGACAGAGTAGAACTGCCCCATGGAGTTTTCAAGGAGCTTCTGGTGAATTTGAGCTGTTGGCGTTTTGGTCAGCAGCTGAGCTCTTAACGACTGCACTACCAGGGCTCCTTATTCTATACAGTAGCCTCTAAAAATAATCCTATGGAAGAGGCATTATGATGCCCCTTTTACAGATGATTAAACTCAGGCTCAGAGAGGTTATATAACAGGCCCAAAATATATAGCTAGAAAGTTTCAAGACTGGAAAAGTTCAATTCGGTCATGGCCTTTTGTTGGGTAAGACATGTCTAAAAGTCCACTCTGTTCCCACATCATTACCAGCTCTTTCTTGACACATTAGTTATTGTGAAAGTTTAGGTTAACAAGATTATGGACTAAGTGTATTTTCCAGGCATGAGTTAAGTGCTTTATGCATCGCAACTCATTTAATACTAATAATATTATAAGGCAAGCATCAAATTCAAAATAATCCCATTCTGACTTTAGCAGGTTGATAAAACAGGCCATTTTCTTCAGAGATCAAATATCCTGAGATTTTAAAATAGTCCTGTATGGAGGTAATAAATGAGGAGAGCATGTGGTCATCTGTATTCTTCCGAATGCTTTCCCACGAGCATTTCTGCAGCCTGAAGCTCAGGAATCCCTAAGGCTTTAGCCAGGTGCCTTGTATTTTATACCGGCAACAGAGGCATTGGTGGGGATCCGAACGGTGATCTGGGAACCAGAGGCTTAGAGTATTCCACACCTCCTGCACGGTGGCTCCTCTGATGCAGGTTAGTGCTACGACTCCTAGACTGAGTGCTTACAACCGGGGATGGTATGCGCTAGTGCTTTCACTGTGGCCCACTTAATTTCTGTAATTTAAAAAACTATATCACAATCATACTATTTGGAAACCACGGAAATTAAAGCACCTGGATTGCACTTGATAACATCATAACTATTCCTTTTATATTCTTCCATATACATTTTTTACAATTTGTTTATACAATTAGCATGATATCTAAGAGTGTCCCAGCTGTTATATTGTGTTCCATGGGAAATTTATTAGTTCTGTAATAATTCAGGATGCACGTTGTGGAAAACCTTGCAAAATAAGCCCTTTGTGTTTACAGGGTCTCCTCCCAGCCCTTCTTTTTTAGTCATATTTTAGAATGATATCCACAACGTATGGCAATGCTTCAAGGGACAAGACTAGCTCTCTGGCTGTCACTCCGAATTGCCAAATTGACTAATAAAGGATTTTTCACTTTTACCCTGAGATTAATTTTCATTGCATTCCTACCAGTAATGCATATCATAAAGAAACATTGAGTGTATAATGTTTGAATGCATAAAAATTATAAAAATTTAGTTTAAACTATGTATTAATTTCCAGTGAGAAAGAACATCCTTTCATACTTATATTGCACTAACGTATCTTTATCAAATTATAATTATGAAAATAATACTACAGGTATTTCCCAGTGTAAGACAGGGTTCCATTCTGAAGACTCTTGTCATGTCAGTTCTGATATAAGTAGAATATCTATTTTTTAAAAAATATTCATTATTTTTGCCTCCTATTATCAATATCTTTATAAATCCAATCTTTATTTGTCTTTGGGATTGGCATGAGAATGATAACATCAACAAATTACGTGCTACAACGTTATAAGTAGTACATATTACTAAGAATAAGATGTACAAAGATAAGAAAGGATAGTCATAGGGCAGTTCGTTGTAACTCAAATATGTCTTAAGTCGGGGACGATCTGTACTAAGCTTTTTACGAAAGTTGAGTCTTAGTTAACACTCTGACTCTAAGGTAAATGGATGCATATATCTGATTCTATTAAATTCTCTATTCATGAATTTCTCTTTGGGGAAAAGTTTGTGTAGAGATAAAATTTATGTTGGCTATCTTTTATTGATAACATACTAAATATAAATAATTTAATTAAACATTCTACATGCACTATCTTTTTTCATTTTTACAAAGTAGAACAGTTACCCATTTTAAATACACTAACCTGAGACGCACAGTTTATAAGAGAGCTGCCTAACTTCACAGAACTCACAGTTGCTCCAATGAGCTCCAGCAGATTTCCCAGACTGAGATGCACTAGGAAGGAAAGGCGAGCGATATACTTCTGAAAAGTCAGCCAAAGTGAACCCAATAGATGGCAATAGTCCGATCAACAACCGATTATGGGAATGGCGCAGGACTGGGCAGCATTTTGCCGGGGGTAGCCGTGTGTTAGGTGACTGAATGGCATCTAACAACAACGATGTGTTTGAGAGCCCATTCTTTATGTTGTTTGCTTTATTCAAAAAGTTTTGTCACTATTAAGATAATAATTGGAACAAAAAACTGGCTGGCAAGCCCAAAATAACTGTGGGGAGTTTACTTTCATGACTAGGATTTTGGACCCATGCTTCCTACTTTTGAGACCAGGGAAAAATAAATTAATCTAACCCTCCATTCCTTCATCTGCAAATCCAAATCCTCTTCTACTTTGGTAGTGTGGAATTACAAAGAATTGAATTCACTTGGGAACAACTGCCTTTTTGATGTGAAATACAGATAATATTGTCTCTTTTTACCTGCTATTTTAAAATTTTTTGATTGAATTTTGAGACATTATTGAATTTGTGACAAGTTTCATGATATCTGTTACAATTCTTATAACACATTGAATATTAAAGGCATGAGAACACATTGCAAAATTAATAATCAAATAACCTAATAGCCTTGGAATAATTAAATTTACCATGGTCATGAGTGTTTCCTCTATGTTCAAAATAAATTCATAGACGGTAGACAGAGGACAGACAGAAAAATCTAAAGGAACAGAGAAAACATGTCACTTATGCTGAAAAATGAAGACTGATACGCAATGATATTTTTGTTCTTTGATATAAGTAACATTACATTACATGTAAGTTATGGGAAAATACTAATTTTACTTTCAAAATATTTTGGTAGGAAACATCTTTAGATGACCAATAATAACATAATAATGATAATAATCAATAACTTTATAGAGCTATCTTCTTGTGCATGCATTCTCCAGTGTACTTATATGCATTTTATTTTGTAATTATCAAATAATCCTATAGTAGATACTATTATGTCATCTCATTTTGCACATAATGAAACTGAGGTTTAAGCATATTGCTCAAATTTATCCAACTACTAAACAGTGGCATAGGTATTCAAACTCAAGAAACCTGGCCATTAAATATGTACTTTTATGTTCAATCTTCAGATGAATGCAGCTACCAGTTTAAATGTTTACTATTAGATCAGTCATGTAACTTTTCTGAACTTCGTAATTCATGCCGACTAAATGTGAAATATACATTTATTTCACATTATATGAACTGTCCAGCAAATAAAATGCCTGATATGATAATATTTCAAATACTCTAAGTTTAAAATAATTTCATCTTAAATTTAAATCTACAGAAGACTTTCGAAATCATATTCATTGAATCTTGGCATCTGAGAAACATTGGAAAGCTGCCCTTAAGCTCAGGGCCTTAGCAGGTGGTTATCAAATCTCCGAAGCAGAGAATGAGCCCCGCTGGAAACAAATGAAACCAGTGCTCCAGTACAGCTGTCTACCAAAGTCTGCGAATTTTCCCAGTCTAGAAACAAGGAGAGTGGCTCATAGCAAAGTAAGTGACCTTCCCCAAATATCACACGTATTTGTGAACAAAATATGGACAGGTCTTTAGAGTTCTGACTCCTAGTCTTCGTGTTATTTAAGCAACTCGTAACTCGTATGTCTATACCCAGTGTGCCCTGACCCAGGGCCGGCTTAAGTGAATGAACTTTGCATGTCATGACCTCCAGTTCAGCGGCAGCCAGAGACACAGACCTGTCCATCCACCCAATGCAGTAAGAAATGCTAACAAAGAAAATAGATTAGGAAAGGAAAATGTTTCCTTAAAAATAGAAAGTCATATGAATTTAAAAAATAATAGGAAAACACAGCTTACCTGAAACTAATAGGAAAGTGAATACATTATTTAAAAAAAAAAAATCTACAGACACAGACTACTTTACACCTATGTTTTAGTGGCCTTTAAGGACACTGATTATCCCTATTTTGTTTAAAAAAAAAATCAGAGGCTACACATTAAAAGATGAACTATAGCAATACATTTTGTGAGTTTAATATGTTTAATATTCATGCATGCAAAGACAGTACAATGTAATATTAAATCAACAATGATCATAGATTCAAACAACTGATATACCAATAACAAGTTGTTTGATCCAAATAACATTGAAATTGTTTAAAATGGTAGCCTATTAATGAAATGCAGAACATTAATATTAAATTATTAATATCATATAAGTATCCCAAATATATGTAATGTAAAATACAAAACTTCAGTCCAAAATAACAAAAATGTCAAATATATAAAATCAACTGGAGAAGATATTCACAATGCATATAAAATAATAAGTTATAAAGATATATAAATTATATACATAAATACATAAATTACAAAATACATGGGAAATTCTTTAAATTATTAAGAAAAAAGCCAAACAATGTAGAAATCATGAATAAGAGATATTCACAGAGAATTTGCAGAAGAAATCCAAGAGGTCGATGAGTAGATTAAAAGAGTTTCTGCCATGTAACTTAAATGACATGCAATTTAAATTTATTTTCACACTTATTTGATTGCTGTTAATTATCGCATCTAACAGTAAAATATGTGGAGGAATTATCACACAAATTGACAGTTGACTGGAGTGTAAAAGGTGGAGATGCAATTATCTTAAACCCAAAATATTCTAGTAAAATATTTACTTGAGAAAATATCGCCACATGCACAAGGATATGGGTTATATTAACAAAAGATTGGAAAGAAGCTAAGTATTCTTAAATAAACATTATATATATACATGTATATTTATATAAATTGCATATATATGATGTAATAAAATTTGGCAGTAGTTAACAATATATTAAACTGAATATATATATATTTCACTCAAAATATATATATTTGAGGGAACAAAGCATAAAAGAATGATATGTTCACTATTATAGCATATTTATATCAATTTTGAAAAATGGAACGTCTACATATTTTAATGATATGAAAGTCATTGTTGGTATATACTAAGAATCAAAAAATTTTAATATGTATTAAAGGTCTGAAGATCATAGACCATTCACAAAATTTGCAAAGTTTTCCAAATAAGTTACAGAAAAACTAAAAAAGGATTTACTACACCACAGATTATGACTGAAGTCCAAACATAATACTGTTGGTAATCCTGAATTCACAGCTCTCTTTCACAATTTGAATTTGTGAGCAAAAGACACCACTTACCTAAGTATAATAGGTGAATCCATTTACATATGCATCCATTCCTACCACCAAAAATACTTAGACGTAAAAGAAATGGAAGTTATAGATTCTAGTGAAAAGAGGAGCTATTCTGAAAGTGAATGAGTACCTGTATATTTTACCTGTGGGAGATGTTGGACCTCAGGTTCATTATATGAGAATATCATTTGGATAAGTCATAATTAATGGATTAGTTTTTGTCTTCTACTTTTAAAAGCATAAAATTATTGATGTCCAAATTTACATGAAAATTGCATGCAATATGAATTATGTTCATTTATGAAATTATTAACTTTTTTTGAATGGATAAAACCAAAACACCTGTGCTGTCAAGTCAATTCTGACCCTACAGGATAGGCTTGCCCCATTGAGTTTCCAAGGAGTGGGTGGTGAGTTTGAACTGCCAACCTTTTGGTTAGCTGCCAAAAGCTTAACCACTGTGCCACCAGGGCTCCCTTAGAATGGATATATAAATTAAAACCAGCAGCATTGTTTAAGAACATAATACATAAAAGTTTAAATGTTGAGGGGGTTCTAAACTTAACGAGATGTAGGCACCATGATCCGGAATGCAAGTCATGATAATATAAATGATATGGCGATGGGTACAGTAGTATCTGTGGAGGCTGAAAGCCTAGTGTGTTTAGAGCACAGGCTGCATGTAAGTGTGGAATAGAGAATTTTTGCTTTTGTTTTTCCCCATCAAACTTAGTTTTATTGGTTGTAATTTTTTTGAAACTTTTGAAATTTTAATTTGTCTTGATATTGAAGAAAATCATGTGAGAATACATTAAGCAAATATCTAAAATATTACATGCAAAAGTAATAACTATAGGCATATCACCTCAATACCTACTAAAGTGCATAAACCTGAATTTCCTTCAATATAGAAATACCAAAAGGGTAAAGAACTCGGATTGCATAAGTAATATTTCATAACGCCATAAGTAAATTATGTGTGGCATACTGACAAATTATTAGAAAACAATAGAGGTATAATTTGTACCACTGTATATGTATGTTATCTAATTCTGTGAATAAAAAATAATGTATAGTAACAGCAGAGATGGATAGTAGTATGCTATGGCAAAAATCTTGTTTGTAAGTGAAAGATTAAAGTAGTAAGTAGTCCTCCAAGCCTGAGATTTCCCAAGTCATTTGATCAAGTTTTCATAAAGATATGTACAAGCTTCATTTTAAACAAATCTCATTTCTGCATCATTCTTACATCTTTCAGGCACCAGTAGAGCCATGGTCAATGCCAACGGCACCACAGGAATAAACTTCATTCTTCTAGGGCTCTTTAACCACACACAGATCCACCTATTCCTGTTTGCCATGGTGCTTATGATCTTCATCACCTCACTGATGGGCAACACCCTTATGATCATTCTCATTCATGTGGACCCTCAACTCCACATGCCCATGTACTTCCTGCTTAGCCAGCTTTCTTTCATGGACATGCCGCTGGTCTCCACCATCGTTCCCAAAATGGCAGCCAACTACCTGATGGACACTAGGTCTATCTCTCCCACTGGCTGTGGAGTCCAGATCTTCCTGCTTCTCACTCTGGGAGGGAGTGAATTCTTCCTCTTAACGGCCATGTCCTATGACCACTATGTGGCCATATGTCACCCACTGCGCTACCCCATTCTCATGAGTCAGAAGCTCTGTTTACTCATGACATCAGGTTCCTGGCTCCTGGGAGGGATCGATGGGCTGATGCAGGCTGGTGCCACCTTGAGCTTCCCTTACTGTCACTCATGGGAAATCAATCACTTTTTTTGTGAAGCACCATCACTGGTACACCTTGCCTGTGCTGACACCACAATTTTTGAGTTTTTCATGTATTGTATGTCTGCTGCATTCTGATGCTCTTGATCCCTTTGTCTCTCATTTTGGCCTCATACAGCCTTATCCTGGCTGCAGTGCTCCGCATGCAGTCAGCTGGAGCGCAGAAAAAAGCCTTTAAGACCTGCTCCTCTCACCTGGTGGTTGTGGGACTCTTCTACGGCACCATCATGTTCATCTACATGAGGCCCAAATCTAACGGTTCAGAGGACCATGATAAGGTGGTCTCAGCTTTTTATACCATCTTCACACCTGTCTTGAACCCCCTTATATACAGTGTGAGAAACAAAGAAGTCAAGGGGGCCTTGAGGAGGTGCCTGGAAAAACATTTTATGTGATATCAATGCTGAGCATAATTTGCCAAAATGGCAGCAACCAAACTGGTTACAGGTTACGTTTCTAAAATATTGTTTTGTTATTTTGTTCATCCCATTTAAATTCTTCTTTTGTGTTGTATCAAGTTATTTTGCTCTTGCTTTGCCAATCTGGCTGCATTGTTCCTATATGATTATTTTTTATATATGGTAAATTAATTAAAAATTATATTTGTCCTCCTGTCATAACTTGCAGTGGTGTTTTTAGTCTGAAATTAGGGCTCTGACAGTAAGTATGAGTGATTGAGTTTATAAATAGCATATGATACGTGTATAATTTGTATTTTTTGATAAATAATGGAAATCATTAATTTTGATGGGGATAATACCTTTTGAAAACAAAACGTAGATCCTAAATCACATAATAAAGATAAAATAAATTCACATGAAATAAGGACCCAATGTGACCATCAAACATAAAATACGTAAGAAGATATCAAGAAATATTTGCAAAATGTTGCTGTGGGAAGATTTGTTAAAGAAACTTCCAGACAGAATATAAAAATGCTAATTGGCTTTTCATGACCTATGTTAAAACGTAAGAGCAGAGAGATGAGCTGAAGAAAAAAATATATTGTGTACAAAGGAGTCAGTACACAGTGGATTCAAAAATAAAACTTTCAGCGAAGAAGTCTCAAATTAAGAAAGGGCCTCAGGCCAAAGATCCAACACAAGTTGTGACTCTAAAATCATTTATTAAGGCTTCAGGACGATTTAAGACACAGTGCCTTAAATAAACATCCAAAGAGACAAAAGACCTTCTATAAATCTTGAGAGTCTTGTAGATTCTCTTTAGTTAAAAATATATAGGACTACTAAAATGTTTTAGGGCACTGTAGTGCAGCAGAGTCACAGGAAGCCCAAGGTTGGTAGTTGTGGGTTTTGTCTAATGGAGTAAATTCCAATAAGATTCATGGAAAACTCACAATGTTTGTAAGCATGTTTTTCTGACAGAAATATCACTAGTTTGGTCTAAGGAGTAAGCTGATTGAGGTGACTACTCAGTATGGTAGAGCAAGGGTGACTCAGAAAGCAGAGGCAAAAATCATGTAGAATAATTCCCAGAGAATCACACTGAATCTTAGTTAAGGAGCTGGCAACAACTTCTACCAGAATTTTAGAATTGCAAGTGACTGTATGCTGCCCCATTCCCTATTTTAAGAAGTGTCTTAAGAGTAATTGTGTTGGTGCAATTATATAATCCCCATGCTGTGACAAAGAGAGAAACCAAGACTTCTAGTGCACATCCCCAGCTGAGAGCCCAGCCAAATTCAAAGCCATTTTTTTCAGTCCTTGGTGGCACATCATGCAAGTGTATCTTTCAGCTCCCAACTGAGCCACTTCCACTGATGTTGCATGGAGTAGAGATGAGCTGTCCCTGATGAAACCTGTTGAAATTGCAAATTCATTTGCAAAATAAATAATTGTTATTTTAAACTGCTGTGCTTTGTGGATACACACACACACACACACACACATACACACATATACACACACTGGAATAGTGCTTAGGTGAATATATGTGTTACCTAAAACCCATAATAAAGATATCAACTACATTTGAATAAAAGGGGTTATAATTCTCTTTCCCTACTTCATATAATCTGGAACCATTGTTCTGAATATAATATTTTTATCTGTTTAGAATTATTTTATATTACAGAGAAGTCTTACCACTTTGGCTTTGATTAAAGTTTTAAGATGTTCTAGAAGTGAAAAATCAAAAACAATGTGGTTGAGGAAAAACCACTTAGATTTTTCTGTGAGAAGGCCGGGGTTGCCGTCTGGGATCAGTCAACTAAGAACAGGTACCTTGGGTAAGTTAGCTTCTCTGATATACAGCTATCCTGTCTGTAAAAACAGCCTTCCTAAAATTAAAAATATATATATATAATCAAGATTAAATTTAAGTTAGTAATGTGAAAATAACATGACAGAGACTTCAGTGCCTGGAAACATGGCAGATGAGGTATCATAACCAACACACAGAGCTAGTTGAATAGATAGATAGACAGACTTGGAAAGAGATTATAGGCATGTGGATCTAAGTTTTTCTTTCATGCATTAAAGAACTGCATATATATACCACAGACACACACATACACAAATAAAAACAGTAATTAGAAAAATAAGGCAGAAGGAAGTAGCTTCTTTACCAGAACATTAGTCAAAGGAAATAAAAAAACAATGCTGTATCAACTTTCATGGCTCTGTGTTTCATGGACAACAGGAGATAAACTACAAGGCCCCTAAAGGTGAGGATTCAGAAGAACTCTGAATAAACCAGGGAATGTAAGGGACAACACAATTCTGTCTGAGTTAGCTAGAAATTAACCTCCCAGCTCCTCAAGTAGGTCCAGGAAATCTACAGAAAATTCTTTCTCAGTGAATGGCACCAAGTAGAGTGGCTGAGAACTCAGTCAAGAACTTGTAGGTCACATAAAAAGCCCATAATTGTCTGCTGGAGAGAGAGGTCCCATGGAGCAGCATTGCGGCACTAGACATGGGAGTGAAGAAGTATTCTTGGACATCCAGCCCAATAGGTTTTCAGATGACTCCAGCCAGTATCTGATTGCAACTTCAAAATGGACATTCTAGCAGAGAACCAACCCACTCAACCCAGAATCCTGGGGAGATAATAACTTATTGTTTTAAACTGCCAAGTTTCGTAGTGGTTTCTTAGACAGCAATAGCTGTGAAGATATGAGTTAAAATATATAATACCTTTTATTGTTTGAGTAGATGAAGTTGTAATAAAATTAGTTTTTGATTAATTAAGTGTATGGTACATTATCCTAGATTATCACTAAACATAAAAAAAGTAAAGTGCATATTGCCTTAAATGATACAAAGAAATTGTGAAATGCAAAAAATAATCAATCCAAAGAAGACACGAATGAGATGAAGGGGGGACACGGAGAAGATAGGTAACTAAAAATAACTACATTGAATAATATAAAGATTTTTTTAATTTAAAATAAAAACACTAATAAGCTGAAAAACACAAGTTTTTCAGCAAATGTAAATAGAAATGTTCCAAGCAAAGAATCTAGACTGGAGAAAACCTTTTAGTATTTTAAATTGTTATTCTTAGGTTCCTTCATGTCGATTCCTACTCAGAGTGACCCTATGTGCATCGTAATGAAACACTGCCCCATTTCGCCCAACCTAACTATCATTTCTATGTTTGAGTCCATTATCGCGGCCACTGTGTTAATCCATTATTTTTTGCTGACCCTCTACTTCACTAAGCATGATGTCCTTCTCCAGGGACTGGTTCCTCCTTATAATATGCCCAAATTACATGGGACAAAATCTCGCCATCCTCGCTTCTAAGGAGCATTCTTGCTGTACTTCTTCCAAGACAAATTTGATCATTCTTTTGACGGTCCATTTTATATTCAATATTTTCCACCAGCACAGTGATTCTAAGGCATCGATTCTTCTTTGGTCTTCCTTACTCATTGCCCATCTTTCATATGCATAAGAGGCAACTGAAAATACAATAGCTTGGGTCAGGTGCACCTTAGTCCTCAAAGCGACGTTTTTGCTTTTTAACACTTTAAAGAGGGCTTTTGCAGCAGCAATTTGCCAATGCAATACATCCTTTGATTTCTTGACTGCTGCTTCCCCTTGGCAGTTGATTGTAGATCCAAGTAAAATGATTCCCTGACAACGTCAAGTATTTTCTCAGTTTATCATGAGGTTGGTTACTGGACCAGTTGTGAGGATTTTTGTTTTCTTTATGTTGGGGTGTAATACATGCTGAAGTCTGTGGTTTTTGATCTTTATCAGTAAGTGCTTCAAATCCTCTTCACTTTCACCAGGCAAGGTTGTGCAATCTGCATATCGCAGGTTGTTAATGAGCCTTCCTCCAAACCTGATGCCATGTTCTTCTTCATATAGTCCAGAATCTTTGATTATTTGCTCAGCAATACAGATTGAATAAATGTGGTGAAAGGATACAACCCTGACACCTTCCCTGGTTTTAAACCATGCAGTATCCCCTTGTTCTATTCAAATGACTGCCTCTTGGTCTATGTACAGGTTCCTTATGAGCACAATTAAGTGTTCTGGAATTCCAATACTATCTCTCTATGATTTCTTATGATCTACTCAGTCAAATGCCTTTGAATAGTCAATAATTAACACATAAAAATCTCTCTGTTCCACAGTCAGCCCCTGGCCTTGTTCTGACTGATGATATTGAGCTTTTCCTTTGTCTCTTTCCGTAGATGTAGTCGTTTTGGTTACTGTGTATTCCATCTGGCGAGGTCCATGTGCATAGTCGCCGTTTATGTCGGTGAGAAAAGGTATTATTAATGAAGAAGTCATTGGTCTCACAAAACTCTATCATTCAATCTCCGGCATTGTTTCTATCACCAAGGCCATATTTTCCAACTACCAATTGTTCTTCTTTGTTTCCAACTTTCACATTCCAATCACCAGTAATTACCAATGCATCCTGATTGTACGTTCACTCAATTTCAGACTACAGAAGCTGAAAAAATATTCAATTTCTTCAACTTTGTTCTTAGTGGTTACTGCCTAAATTTGAATGGTAGTCGTATTAACTGGTCTTCCTTATAGGCCTATGGATATTATCCTATCACTGACAGCACTGTACTTCAGGATAGACCTCGAATTGTTGTTTTTGACGATAAATGTAACACCATTCCTCTTCAAGTTGTCATTTCTGGCGTAGTAGGCTATGTGTTGTCCAATTCAAAATGGCCAATACCAGTCCGTTTCAGCTCATCAATGCCTAGGATATCGATGCTTATGTGTTCCATTTCGTTTTTGAAGATTTCCAATTTTCCTAGATTCATACTTCGTATATTTCAGGTTCCAAGCATTAGTGGTATTTTCAATTGCCTCATATGCATGTGAAAGATGGACAATGAATAAGGAAGACTGAAGAAGAACTGATGCCTTTGAATTGTGGTGTTGGCAAAGAATATTTAATATACCAAAAGAACAAACAAATCTGTCTTGGAAGTAGTACAGCCAGAATGCTCCTTAGAAGCCAGGATGGTGATACTGCATCTTACATACTTTGGCCGTGTTGTCAGAAGAGATCAGTCCCTGGAGAAGGACATCTTGCCTGGTAAAGTACAGGGTCAGCTTAAAAGAGGAAGACCCTCAATGAGATGGATTGACACAGTGTCTGCAACAATGGGCTCAAGCATAACAACGAGTGTAAGTATGGCACGGGACCGGACAGTGCTTCTTTCTGTGGTACATAGGATGGCTATGAGTCGGAAGCGACTCCACTGCACCTAATAACAACAACAATAAACATCTTTCTGGTATTCTCAGCTTTTAGCCAAGATCCACTGGACATCAGCAATTATATCCCTCTTTCCATGTCACTTTATTTTTTTTCTTTTAAATCAGGATTTTTTTATTTTAATATTTATTTAACCACAACTTATTTAAAAAAGCAAAGAAAAGAAAGGGAACATATATCTGTGTACCCAAAGCCTAGTACACAGAGCACATATTTCTTGTAGATCAGAGTCATTATACATGATTGTCTGCCCAATGGATCAGAATCAAGTCATACAGAAATACAGCTGTATATGGCTTCAGTATGTCATATCTTCTTTGACAAGACAAGTGATGGAACTTACCATTGTGCCAGTTGGGTAGTGCTCACATAGTTCATCTGAAGAGTTGGTGTTTCTTACTCTTTGGTCGGCCATCCTAATGATCCAGATCTTTCTTCATTATAATACCCTGATTCCATTATCCTTTGAAATCCTTCCATGGCTATATACTTACATATTCATATTTTTCTCTCTGGGTTTATAGTTTCAGTCTTCCTCAATACATTTAATCAATTAATATACAAAAACAGAACCACCGTGGCCAGAAGTAGAACTGAAGTTAATGTAACAGTGGTTAAGAATTTCAACATAGGTTTACATTCCTACCCATTACTATCCACAGGACTCTGGATGTGATAATAGCACCTACTTCGTGGGGTTAATACGGGCATGGAATGAACAATGTATGAAAAGTACTTGGTACTGTTCCTGACAGTGCACAATAAATGTTGTAATTATAATTAACAATGCACAGGTCTTTGTTATTATGTGATAGCAATGATGGAAATAATAGTAATTCCCAAATGCTATCAGGTGGATATTTTGATTTTTCTCTCTTTTTTTTAAATTATGCTTTAGATGAAGATTTACAGAGCAAATTAATATCTCATTAAGCAATAAATACACATATTGTTTTGTGACATTGGTTGCCAACCCTACACCATGTCAACATTCTACCCTTGTCAATCTTGGGTTCCCCATTATCAGCTTTCCTGTTCCCTCCAGCCTTCTCATCCTTGCCCCTGGGTTGTTGTGCCCATTTAGTCTTGATATGTTTTACGGGTCTGTCTAACCTTTGGCTGAAGGGTGAACCTCAGGAGTGACTTCAGTACTGATTTAAAAGGACGCTTAGGGGCCATACTCTTGAGGTTTCTCCAGTCTCTGTCAGACCAGTAAGTATGGTCTTTTTTGTAAGTTATAGTTTTGTTCTGCATTTTTCTCCAGTTATGTCCTGGACCCTCTACTGTGATCCTTGTCAGAGCAGTCGGTGTTGGTAGCTGGGCACCATCCAGTTGTGCTGGACTCAGTCTGGTGGAGGCTGTGGTAGCTGCGCAGCCCATTAGTTTCCACATCCTTTTCTGAATCAGTTTGAATTTCTGGAAGTTTCCTGTTGATGTACTGCCGCAGCCATTTTTTAATTATCTTCAGCAAAATTTTACTTGAGTGAAATTTTAAGGAGGCATATTTAAATATAAAGACAAAGAATATATGAAATTTAAAAGGTCAAAAAGATACGTAAGACAAATATTAATTAAAAGGAAAGATGGTTTAGCTATAAAATATTAAACAAAGCAGATTCTAAAGAAAAAAATCTCTAGATATGAAGATGCTCACACACACCATATAAGACAGGCTCTATTTTTTGGATTATTAGCTTGGAGTCCTGGTGGTGCAGTGGTTAAAAGCTGACACTTACCAAAAGGTTGGCAGTTCAAATCCACCAGCTGCTCCTTGAAAACCCTACAAGGCAGTTCTACTTTGCCCTATAGGGTTGCTATGAGTTGTAATTGACTCAACATGATTGGTTTTTATTTTTTCATACTAGCCAGCATGTTTTATAATGCTCCTTGGTTTTCAGATACTTTCACTGACTTTATCTGACTCTATACCAAGGAGAACTACATTTCCCAAGATCCTTTGCCAGCATATTTCTTGTAGGAAATCACAATGTAAGACTGTCAGAAGATTAGAAAGGCTATAGGACAGAAGTCAGCAAATTTCTCCTTCTCTCTTTCCCCACTTCAACTATAGTTCCTGGAAGTAACCATGGCTCGCCATGATTTCACTTCCAATGAGATAGCCACACTCTCCATGGTTTCAAATATTGTCTGCTGGTCCTCACCTTGGTTCTGGGTTCTGCATGAGGGCCCCACCCATGGGGTCCTGGAAGCCATCTTGTCCTGCTGTTTGACGGTTTCCTGGGTGTTGGGAGCAACATACTGATGGGAGTCTCTAGGTTGATTCAGCTTCCCTTGTTTGGTTCCTTGATTCCTTCATCTCCTATTGAAGTACTTATCTGAATTGCGTTCTCTCTTTTGAAATAGCTAGTGATCTTTCTCCTGATAACTGGTTTTTAGATGAGGAAATTAGGCTTAGAAAACTTAAATAAGTTTTTGAAAGAGACAACCTACTGGAGACATTTTCTTCTCATGATGATGAATAGAGAAAAGTGAAAATATAATATCACTGAAACTCTAGGCTTGGAAGTGGTATACAGACACTTTCAGCCACATGCTATTGAGCAAACTTTATCACATAACTAGGTTAATGCGTGATGGAGTGAAGAAGTGTGCTCCTCATGTGATCAGCAGAAGGCAGTAAATATTTGTCAAATGGTAGTCTCTTTATCACAGACTCCAATCACCACGGGCAGAAAGTTAGTTGAAAACACTCTTTAGCAACCATAAGAGCATATTCCACAATTATCATGGTAGATAGGAAACCCTGGTGGTGTGGTGGTTAAGTGCTACTGCTGCTAACCAAAAGCTTGGCAGTTCGAGTCTACCAGGCGCTCCTTGGAAACTTTATGGGGCAGTTCCAGGGTGACTATGAGTCAGAAGCGACTCAATGGCAGTGGGTTTTTTGTTGGGTTTTTCGTCACGGCAGATAAGGTAATATGAATCTTTTAAAAAGCATATCTCAGAGAGAAGACCCGGGGCAATGCTATAAAAAATAAATGAGAAAACTACTCCAAGGAGGCAGAAAAGTGGCCTTATCAGTGACTATTCCTCATCTGAAATATAGTAGGCCTTTAAATGTCTGCGAAATGGAATTTCAGAACTTCTGGGGGCTCATGATTCCTGTGGATATCTCATTCTTTCCTAATACCAGTGTTTATTTCTGTTATCCTGTCCCTGTCCAACCAAGACATGCTGGATATTTGGATAACTGGGAAATTTAGATAATTCACAGGTCATCAGATAAAAGATGGACCTTACTGGTGACTGCTTATCACCAAGAGATCCTGGGCTTTGAGCTTATTCCATGACTGAATGGGACATTTGGTTGTCTCCTTTGGAGAGGAGTTGGGACCCAGAAGGGTGAACTACTTGATTAGGAATGTGGGTTAGTCATCTGATCTTCATCCTTCCTGGCTCAAGTTTAGATTGCACTTCCCTTTTCTTTGAAGTTAGGTGTGGACTGTGAAACATCAGTGCAAGTGACATGTGTAACCCATGGCAAGAATTAAGAGCCAGCGAGTGAAATTCCATGTTCTTTACGTCTCGGAAACTATGGGGCAGTTCTACTCTGTCCTATAGGGTCGCTATGAGTCAGAATCGACTCGACGGCACTGGGTTTTGGGTTTTACATCTTCCATAAATTGCTGTTGCTTCACAATGAGGGAAGCACCATCAGCCTGTGTCCCTGAGGGAGGACAAATCCCAAGATAACGTGCAGCGTGATCCAGAAATCCACTATTGTCGTTTTATGACAGAGATTTTTTTAAATCACTGGTGTTATAAAAAAAAAAAAACTCGTTATACTACAGCATAAACTAGAATATTATAACTAATTGCCCACATTCTAGACAAAAATTCATGTTTGTGATTCCACTCATCTAAAATTAACAAAATCTTGTCATTCCAGTGAGAAATTTGGGAATGTAGCTAAGTACACAGAGGGTAAAATTTCAATGTTGAAGGGGAATTAGATTTGTGTAAGTGGTAAAGACCATTGTTAAAACAATTTGGTAGTTTTTAAAATTTTTTCTAACAAAATAAGACATAAACTCTGAAGTAACCCCATCTTCAAAAATACTGATACAGGATAGATGGAAATTACATAGGAGAATACAAAATAAATTCTTTTGTTCTTCTCATGTTTTATAGAATTAATTAGGAGTCCCAAAGACAAGGAAATAATCCCAGAAATTATACTTTTCATTAAGATTTCTGCCATTTTATTTTCATATCAAAAATATTTGAAAGGTAAAAATAAATATATTCTTCCAGCTTTCAAAAATAATCACTGAGTGTATCACAATAAACTGTTCTCTTAATTTGTTTTGTTTCTGTCAGTATGCAATAAAATTGCCAAGGAAAACAATAAGGCATCAGCCAACATACTGGATTATGCGATGCTGAGTATATTCCTCAGCCTCCCTCAGAGGATGCTCATGACCCCTTTCCTCATGAAAGGTGCTCTCACTTGTAAATTACTTTCACAGAAAAACAAATATTTCTAATGCTAAGAAAACGTGGCTGTAGGCATCAGATGATAGTGGGTAGAGCATCAAAAATCAGAAAAAAAGTATTTACTTTTTATTAGATGAAATAAATTTCTAAATGTTCACCATCACTACTCATTTTTCTTTTGGTATCTGGAGACCATAAACATCACTATTCGTGGCACCATGACCTGCACAGTGACTAAGAAATGCTAAGTGTTTGATAACCTAACTGTTGACCTAAATAATATGTAAATTGGTGGCTATATTTTCTTTTTTTATGTAGCATAAAGTAAGTTCCCTAAAACCCGTTGCCATCGAGTGGGTTCTGACTCCTACCAACCGTACACGACAGAGTAGAACTGCTCCATAGGGTTTCCAAGGAGCACCTGGTGGATTTGAACTGCTAACCTTTTGGTTTGTAGCTGTAGCTCTTAACTGCTATGTTACCAGGGTTTCCAAAGTGAATCCAGGTTCTTATATCAAAACTTGCTACTACATTCTGTAAATTGTATTTACAGGCTTGGAGTGGATAAGAAAAGAAATTATAAACAAGAAATTTAAACATGGACTCATTGAGAAAAAATGTATATATATATATATAGTCCAATCAAATGAATTATTTGCAAGGGAAAAAGAATTAATATTTTGTTATAAAAGCTATGATTGGCAATAAATTTACTTTAAGTGAAATCATAATAGCAAGATATAAAATTGTTCTAAATTGAAATTTTCAAGCTTATTTTAAAAATCATAAACAGAGTGAGGGTAATGGGGAAGTTATGGTATACGGAAGCTTTTCAGAAGTAAATATTTAGCAAATGTGTATGGATAACAATTCTTTTTTTTAATATTAAGTATTCTTTTTATTGTGCTTTAAGTGAAAGTTTACAATTCTAGTAAGTTTCTCATACAAAAACTTATACAGACATGGTTAAGGTGATCCTAGTTGCTCTCCCTACAATGTGACAGCACTCTCCTTCTTTCTCCCCTGTGTATTTCCTGTGTCCATTCATCCAGTTCCTGTCCCCCTCTGCCTTCTCATCTCGCCTCCAGAGAGGCTTTACCCACACAGTCACAATGTGTCTACTTGAGCTAAGAAGCACAATCCTCACCAGTTTCATTTTATGTCTTATAGTCCAGTCTAATCTTTGTCTGCAGAAGTGGCTTCAGAATGGTTTTAGTTTTGGGCTAACAGAGAGTCCAAGGGCCATGACCTCTGGAGCCCTTCCAGTGTTCAGTCAGACCGTTTAGCCTGGTCTCTTTTACTAGAATTTGAGGTCTGCATTCCACTTTTCTCCTGCTCCATCAGAGATTCTCTGTTGTGTTCCCTTAGAGTGCAGTCATTGGTGGTAACCGGGCACCATCTAGTTATTTCCTTGAGTCTTTGGTGTTCTTCATTCTCCTTTGCTCCGGGCGGATTGAGATCAATTGATGCATCTTATATGGCCGCTTGCTAACTTTCAAGACCCCGGACACCACTCATCAAAGTGGGATGTGGAATAATTTCTTAACACAATTTGTTATGTCAGTTGACCTAGATGTCCCCTGAACCACGGTCCCCAGACCCCCACCCTTGCTACTCTGTCCCTCAAAGTGTTTCGTTGTATTCAGGAAACTGCTTAGCTTTTGGATTAATCCAGTTGTGCTGACTTCCCCTGTATGGTGTTGTCCTTCCCTTCACCTAAAATAATTCTTGTCTACTCCGTAATTAGTGAATATCCCTCTTCCTCCTTCCCCATTCTCATAATCATCATAGAATGTTTTCTTCTGTGTTTAAACCTTTTCCTGAGTTCTTATAATAGTGGTCTCATGCAATATTTTTCCTGCAACTGACTAATTTCAATCAGCATAATGCCTTCCAGATTCCTACATGTTATGAGATGTTTCATGGATTCATTGTTTTTCTCTATTGTTGCACCGTATTCCATTGTGTGAATATACCATAATTTGTTTATCCATTTATCCATTGGTGGGCACCTTGATTGTTTCCATCTCTTTGCTATTGTAACAGTGCTGCAGTGAACATGGGTGTGCATATATCTATTCTTGTAGGGCTCTTATTTCTCTACACTATATTCCAAGGACTGGGATTGCTGGATCGTATGGTACTCCTATCTTTTTAAGGAAACGCCAAATCGATTTCCTAAGTGGTTGTGCCATTTTACATTCCCACCAGCAATGTATAAGTGTTCCAGTCTCTCCACAACCTCTCCAACATTTATTATTTTGTGTTTTTTAGATTAGAGCCAGCTTCGTTGTGGTAAGATGGTATCTGATTGTAGTTTTGATTTGCATTTCTCTAAAGGCTATTGATCATGAGTGTTTCCTAACGTAGCTGTTAGCTGCCTGAACGTCTTATTTGGTGAAGTTCCTGTTCATACCCTTTGCCCATTTTTTAATTGGTTTATTTGTCTTTTTGTTGTTGAAGTTTGGCAGTATCTTGTAGATTTTAAAGATTTAGACACTGATCGGATTTGTTGTAGCCAAATTTTTTTTCCCAGTCTATAGGTAGTCTTTTTACTCTTTTGGTGAGGCCTTTGGATGAGGATAAGTGTTTCATTTTTAGAAGCTCCCAGTTATCGACTTTACCTTCCAGTGTTTGTGCATTGCTGGCAATGTTTTGTATACTGTTTATGCTATGTTTGAGGGCTACTAGAGTTCTTCCTATTTTTTCTTCCATGAT
This sequence comes from Loxodonta africana, assembly GCF_030014295.1. Classification (NCBI taxonomy): domain Eukaryota; kingdom Metazoa; phylum Chordata; class Mammalia; order Proboscidea; family Elephantidae; genus Loxodonta; species Loxodonta africana. Next base: position 679 of record NW_026975622.1, on the reverse strand, counting down.
CTTTATCATTTTAGATTTTATATTTAGGTCTTTGATCCATTTTGAGTTAGTTTGTCTGCATGGTGTGAGAGGTATGGGTCTTGTTTCATTTTTTTGCAGATGGGTATCCAGTTATTCCAGCACCATTTGTTAAAGAGACTGTCTTTTCTCCATTTAATGGACTTTGGGCCTTTGTTAAATACAAGCTGCTCATACGTGGATGAATTTATGTCTGAATTCTCAATTCTGTTCCATTGGTCTATGTACCTGCTGTTGTGCCAGTACCAGGCTGTTTTGACTACCCTAGTGTTGTAATATGTACTAAAATCAGGTAGTGTGAGGCCTCCCACTTTGTTCTAATTTTTCAGTACTGTTTTACTTATTTAGGGCCTCTTCCCTTTCCATATGAACTTGGTGATTTGTTTCTCCATCTCATTAAAAAATGCCATTGGAGTTTGGATCAGGCTTGCATTTATCTATAGATTGCTTGGAGTAGAATAAACATTTTCACAATCTTGAGTCTTCCCATTGAAGAACAAGGTATGTTTTTTCACTTACGTAAGTCTCTTTCGGTTTCTTGCAGTAGTGTCTCATAGTTTTCTTTGTATAGGTCTTTTATGTCTCTGGTTAGATATGTTCCTAAGTATTTAATCTTCTTGGGGCTATTGTAAATGGTATTCATTTCATGATTTCCTCTTCG
>NW_026975621.1:0-26451 GCF_030014295.1 Loxodonta africana | reverse complement strand
CTTAGGGGGTTGGGGTTGGGGTTAGGGTTAGGGCTTAGGGTCAGGATGCAGGGTCAGAATTCAGGGTCGAGGGTCGGGGTCAGCGGTCAGGCGTCGGGCTCGGGTGCTTAGGGTGTAGGCTCAGGGTTTTAGGTTTAGGCCTTTAGGGTTAGGGTTTTGGGGTTCAGGTTTTGGGTCATTGTTAGGGTTAGGGCGGTTAGGGTGAGGGTTGCTGGGCTTAGGATTGGGGGTTGGGCTTGGGCTTAGAGCTGGGTGTTGGGATTAGGGCTAGAGGTGTTGGGGTTAGCGTTAGCGGGTTGGGTTAGGGGTGTTGGGGAGGGGTTCAGGGCGTTGGGTGGTTAGAGTGCGGGGGTTGGGGGGGTTAGGGTTCAGTGTTAGGTTTTAGGGTCAGGGTCAAGTTCAGGGCTTAGGGTTAGGTTTTGGCTTTGGGGTTCGGGCCTAGGGCTGGGGTCAGGGCTTGGGGTTGGGGTGAGGGTTTCGGGTTAGGATTTAGGTTCCAGGTTTAGGTTCCGGGTCCGAGCCAGGGTCAGGGATCAGGGTCAGGGTCAAGGGTCGGCGGTTGGGGTCGAGTGTTTTAGGGTTTCGGGGTTAGCGGTTTATGGTTTCCTTTTGGCGACGTCCCCCCGGGCTCGATGAATAGATGTTTTCAGCGGCCCCTGAAGCGCCTCTCGTTGCGGTCGTTCGTCTCTTGTCCGACGGGGAGTGCACGCATGCCTCTCGGCTTGGTGGACAAATACGCCCTCACCCTGTTGGTGCAGTCAAGGGAGGCGGGACTTGTCCCCTCGTGAGGTACTCCTGGCCCAGGCCCGGTCCCACGCGTGAGGGGCCGTTTGGTTGTATGTGGCCGTGGAATGCGCAAGGGTTGCTCCGGTTGGGATAGAAGTGTCTGGGGCCTTCCGTGACCCTGGGTAGTCGTTGGATTCTGGCTCCCCTATGTGCCCCTGCCACGCCACTGTCCGCACCTCCACCACCCACCGTAGTCTTCCGTCTGGCCCTCTTTGCACACGTCAGCACCCCACCCCGGGCCCCAACTCGCTTGATACTCCCGTTCTGCTTTTTCAGCCCCCGACACCTACGGATGCAACGACACAGGCGGGAGTTGTCGGAGATGTCGTGACGGCTCCGTTGGCGCTGTATTCCTGAGTCTGCCAGGAGCCCGGGGACCAATCGCTAATGCTGTCGTGTCTGCGAGTCACGGGGCGGCCGTGCGCGGTTGCTCGCGCCTACGCTAAATTTTGCTCTGTCCGACGTTGCTCCCCAGAGCTTCGCGGACGGGCCCTCAGCCCCGTTTGTCTAGGACTCTCGTCGCTGCCCCGATTACTTCACTCGGTTGCCCTCCTTCACCCGTATGGACGAGCGCAGCACTGAGTGTTTTTCTCACAGACGATTCAGATCGTCAGATACTTCAGGTCCAGGTCCCATCTGCCCAAGCGAAGTTTCAGCTTCCACGCGGTTTCTGAAGTCGGCCGTTACGGATCTCTCCTTTGTGTCATGTGGTAGTATCCTTTGTCTTGCGTCACGTCCTCCGGTGTCGTGCCAAGTCGGACTGTGCCGCCTTGTGGTGTGTGGTACATCCATAGGATGGAGTAGTATTCAGCGGTGAAAGGATGCCATGAGGGGTTAGAGATTTAGGGTTCAGGCTCTGGGTCACGTTTAGGGTTAGGGCGGTTAGGGTTTGGGTCGTTGGGGTTAAGGTTAAGGGGTGTGGGGGGGCTGGGTTTGGGGGGGTTTTGTGTTGGGGGTTTGGTGTTGGGGCGAGGGCGGTTTGGGTTGTGGTTAGGGTGTTGGCCTTGAGCTTAGGGGTCTGGGGCTAGGGTTCGGGGGTTTGGGGTCGGGGCAGGGGTGTTGGGGTTTTGGTTGGGGTTTTGGGGTGTTTAGGTTTGGGGGCTGGAGTTGTTGGGGTTCGGGGTTAGGTGGAGGGTTGATGAAAGTTCCGTTTTAGGTTTAGGGTTGAGGGTTAGGGCTTAGGGCTAGGGCTAGGGTTAGGGGTTATGGGTTGAGGTTAGGGTTAGGGTTAGAGTTAGTGCTCCGGGGGTTGGGTTTAGGGTTACGGGGTTTGAGCTTGGGGTTAGGGGGTTTGGCGGTTTGGCCTTAGGGGGTTGGGGTTGGGGTTAGGGTTAGGGCTTAGGGTCAGGATGCAGGGTCAGAATTCAGGGTCGAGGGTCGGGGTCAGCGGTCAGGCGTCGGGCTCGGGTGCTTAGGGTGTAGGCTCAGGGTTTTAGGGTTAGGCCTTTAGGGTTAGGGTTTTGGGGTTCAGGTTTTGGGTCATTGTTAGGGTTAGGGCGGTTAGGGTGAGGGTTGCTGGGCTTAGGATTGGGGGTTGGGCTTGGGCTTAGAGCTGGGTGTTGGGATTAGGGCTAGAGGTGTTGGGGTTAGCGTTAGCGGGTTGGGTTAGGGGTGTTGGGGAGGGGTTCAGGGCGTTGGGTGGTTAGAGTGCGGGGGCTGGGGGGGTTAGGGTTCAGTGTTAGGTTTTAGGGTCAGGGTCAAGTTCAGGGCTTAGGGTTAGGTTTTGGCTTTGGGGTTCGGGCCTAGGGCTGGGGTCAGGGCTTGGGGTTGGGGTGAGGGTTTCGGGTTAGGATTTAGGTTCAAGGTTTAGGTTCCGGGTCCGAGCCAGGGTCAGGGATCAGGGTCAGGGTCAAGGGTCGGCGGTCGGGGTCGAGTGGGTTAGGGTTTGGGGGTTAGCGGTTTATGGTTTCCTTTTGGCGACGTCCCCCAGGGCTCGATGAATAGATGTTTTCAGCGGCCCCTGAAGCGCCTCTCGCTGCGGTCGTTCGTCTCTTGTCCGACGGGGAGTGCACGCATGCCTCTCGGCTTGGTGGACAAAAACGCCCTCACCCTGTTGGTGCAGTCAAGGGAGGCGGGACTTGTCCCCTCGTGAGGTACTCCTGGCCCAGGCCCGGTCCCACGCGTGAGGGGACGTTTGGTTGCATGTGGCCGTGGAATGCGCAAGGGTTGCTCCGGTTGGGATAGAAGTGTCTGGGGCCTTCCGTGACCCTGGGTAGTCGTTGGATTCTGGCTCCCCTATGTGCCTCTGCCACGCCACTGTCCGCACCTCCACCACCCACCGTAGTCTTCCGTCTGGCCCTCTTTGCACACGTCAGCACCCCACCCCGGGCCCCAACTCGCTTGATACTCCCGTTCTGCTTTTTCAGCCCCCGACACCTACGGATGCAACGACACAGGCGGGAGTTGTCGGAGATGTCGTGACGGCTCCGTTGGCGCTGTATTCCTGAGTCTGCCAGGAGCCCGGGGACCAATCGCTAATGCTGTCGTGTCTGCGAGTCACGGGGCGGCCGTGCGCGGTTGCTCGCGCCTACGCTAAATTTTGCTCTGTCCGACGTTGCTCCCCAGAGCTTCGCGGACGGGCCCTCTGCCCCGTTTGTCTAGGACTCTCGTCGCTTCCCCGATTACTTCACTCGGTTGCCCTCCTTCACCCGTATGGACGAGCGCAGCACTGAGTGTTTTTCTCACAGACGATTCAGATCGTCAGATACTTCAGGTCCAGGTCCCATCTGCCCAAGCGAAGTTTCAGCTTCCACGCGGTTTCTGAAGTCGGCCGTTACGGATCTCTCCTTTGTGTCATGTGGTAGTATCCTTTGTCTTGCGTCACGTCCTCCGGTGTCGTGCCAAGTGGGACTGTGCCGCCTTGTGGTGTGTGGTACATCCATAGGATGGAGTAGTATTCAGCGGTGAAAGGATGCCATGAGGGGTTAGAGATTTAGGGTTCAGGCTCTGGGTCACGTTTAGGGTTAGGGCGGTTAGGGTTTGGGTCGTTGGGGTTAAGGTTAAGGGGTGTGGGGGGGCTGGGTTTGGGGGGGTTGTGTGTTGGGGGTTTGGTGTTGGGGCGAGGGCGGTTTGGGTTGTGGTTAGGGTGTTGGCCTTGAGCTTAGGGGTCTGGGGCTAGGGTTCGGGGGTTTGGGGTCGGGGCAGAGGTGTTGGGGTTTTGGTTGGGGTTTTGGGGTGTTTAGGTTTGGGGGCTGGAGTTGTTGGGGTTCGGGGTTAGGTGGAGGGTTGATGAAAGTTCCGTTTTAGGTTTAGGGTTGAGGGTTAGGGCTTAGGGCTAGGGCTAGGGTTAGGGGTTATGGGTTGAGGTTAGGGTTAGGGTTAGAGTTAGTGCTCCGGGGGTTGGGTTTAGGGTTACGGGGTTTGAGCTTGGGGTTAGGGGGTTTGGAGGTTTGGCCTTAGGGGGTTGGGGTTGGGGTTAGGGTTAGGGCTTAGGGTCAGGATGCAGGGTCAGAATTCAGGGTCGAGGGTCGGGGTCAGCGGTCAGGCGTCGGGCTCGGGTGCTTAGGGTGTAGGCTCAGGGTTTTAGGGTTAGGCCTTTAGGGTTAGGGTTTTGGGGTTCAGGTTTTGGGTCATTGTTAGGGTTAGGGCGGTTAGGGTGAGGGTTGCTGGGCTTAGGATTGGGGGTTGGGCTTGGGCTTAGAGCTGGGGGTTGGGATTAGGGCTAGAGGTGTTGGGGTTAGCGTTAGCGGGTTGGGTTAGGGGTGTTGGGGAGGGGTTCAGGGCGTTGGGTGGTTAGAGTGCGGGGGTTGGGGGGGTTAGGGTTCAGTGTTAGGTTTTAGGGTCAGGGTCAAGTTGAGGGCTTAGGGTTAGGTTTTGGCTTTGGGGTTCGGGCCTAGGGCTGGGGTCAGGGCTTGGGGTTGGGGTGAGGGTTTCGGGTTAGGATTTAGGTTCCAGGTTTAGGTTCCAGGTCCGAGCCAGGGTCAGGGATCAGGGTCAGGGTCAAGGGTCGGTGGTTGGGGTCGAGTGGGTTAGGGTTTGGGGGTTAGCGGTTTATGGTTTCCTTTTGGCGACGTCCCCCCGGGCTCGATGAATAGATGTTTTCAGCGGCCCCTGAAGCGCCTCTCGCTGCGGTCGTTCGTCTCTTGTCCGACGGGGAGTGCACGCATGCCTCTCGGCTTGGTGGAGAAAAACGCCCTCACCATGTTGGTGCAGTCAAGGGAGGCGGGACTTGTCCCCTCGTGAGGTACTCCTGGCCCAGGCCCGGTCCCACGCGTGAGGGGCCGTTTGGTTGTATGTGGCCGTGGAATGCGCAAGGGTTGCTCCGGTTGGGATAGAAGTGTCTGGGGCCTTCCGTGACCCTGGGTAGTCGTTGGATTCTGGCTCCCCTATGTGCCTCTGCCACGCCACTGTCCGCACCTCCACCACCCACCGTAGTCTTCCGTCTGGCCCTCTTTGCACACGTCAGCACCCCACCCCGGGCCCCAACTCGCTTGATACTCCCGTTCTGCTTTTTCAGCCCCCGACACCTACGGATGCAACGACACAGGCGGGAGTTGTCGGAGATGTCGTGACGGCTCCGTTGGCGCTGTATTCCTGAGTCTGCCAGGAGCCCGGGGACCAATCGCTAATGCTGTCGTGTCTGCGAGTCACGGGGCGGCCGTGCGCGGTTGCTCGCGCCTACGCTAAATTTTGCTCTGTCCGACGTTGCTCCCCAGAGCTTCGCGGACGGGCCCTCTGCCCCGTTTGTCTAGGACTCTCGTCGCTGCCCCGATTACTTCACTCGGTTGCCCTCCTTCACCCGTATGGACGAGCGCAGCACTGAGTGTTTTTCTCACAGACGATTCAGATCGTCAGATACTTCAGGTCCAGGTCCCATCTGCCCAAGCGAAGTTTCAGCTTCCACGCAGTTTCTGAAGTCGGCCGTTACGGATCTCTCCTTTGTGTCATGTGGTAGTATCCTTTGTCTTGCGTCACGTCCTCCGGTGTCGTGCCAAGTGGGACTGTGCCGCCTTGTGGTGTGTGGTACATCCATAGGATGGAGTAGTATTCAGCGGTGAAAGGATGCCATGAGGGGTTAGAGATTTAGGGTTCAGGCTCTGGGTCACGTTTAGGGTTAGGGCGGTTAGGGTTTGGGTCGTTGGGGTTAAGGTTAAGGGGTGTGGGGGGGCGGGGTTTGGGGGGGTTTTGTGTTGGGGGTTTGGTGTTGGGGCGAGGGCGGTTTGGGTTGTGGTTAGGGTGTTGGCCTTGAGCTTAGGGGTCTGGGGCTAGGGTTCGGGGGTTTGGGGTCGGGGCAGGGGTGTTGGGGTTTTGGTTGGGGTTTTGGGGTGTTTAGGGTTGGGGGCTGGAGTGGTTGGGGTTCGGGGTTAGGTGGAGGGTTGATGAAAGTTCCGTTTTAGGTTTAGGGTTGAGGGTTAGGGCTTAGGGCTAGGGCTAGGGTTAGGGGTTATGGGTTGAGGTTAGGGTTAGGGTTAGAGTTAGTGCTCCGGGGGTTGGGTTTAGGGTTACGGGGTTTGAGCTTGGGGTTAGGGGGTTTGGCGGTTTGGCCTTAGGGGGTTGGGGTTGGGGTTAGGGTTAGGGCTTAGGGTCAGGATGCAGGGTCAGAATTCAGGGTCGAGGGTCGGGGTCAGCGGTCAGGCGTCGGGCTCGGGTGCTTAGGGTGTAGGCTCAGGGTTTTAGGGTTAGGCCTTTAGGGTTAGGGTTTTGGGGTTCAGGCTTTGGGTCATTGTTAGGGTTAGGGCGGTTAGGGTGAGGGTTGCTGGGCTTAGCATTGGGGGTTGGGCTTGGGCTTAGAGCTGGGGGTTGGGATTAGGGCTAGAGGTGTTGGGGTTAGCGTTAGCGGGTTGGGTTAGGGGTGTTGGGGAGGGGTTCAGGGCGTTGGGTGGTTAGAGTGCGGGGGTTGGGGGGGTTAGGGTTCAGTGTTAGGTTTTAGGGTCAGGGTCAAGTTCAGGGCTTAGGGTTAGGTTTTGTCTTTGGGGTTCGGGCCTAGGGCTGGGGTCAGGGCTTGGGGTTGGGGTGAGGGTTTCGGGTTAGGATTTAGGTTCCAGGTTTAGGTTCCGGGTCCGAGCCAGGGTCAGGGATCAGGGTCAGGGTCAAGGGTCGGCGGTTGGGGTCGAGTGGGTTAGGGTTTGGGGGTTAGCGGTTTATGGTTTCCTTTTGGCGACGTCCCCCCGGGCTCGATGAATAGATGTTTTCAGCGGCCCCTGAAGCGCCTCTCGCTGCGGTCGTTCGTCTCTTGTCCGACGGGGAGTGCACGCATGCCTCTCGTCTTGGTGGACAAAAACGCCCTCACCATGTTGGTGCAGTCAAGGGAGGCGGGACTTGTCCCCTCGTGAGGTACTCCTGGCCCAGGCCCGGTCCCACGCGTGAGGGGCCGTTTGGTTGTATGTGGCCGTGGAATGCGCAAGGGTTGCTCCGGTTGGGATAGAAGTGTCTGGGGCCTTCCGTGACCCTGGGTAGTCGTTGGATTCTGGCTCCCCTATGTGCCCCTGCCACGCCACTGTCCGCACCTCCACCACCCACCGTAGTCTTCCGTCTGGCCCTCTTTGCACACGTCAGCACCCCACCCCGGGCCCCAACTCGCTTGATACTCCCATTCTGCTTTTTCAGCCCCCGACACCTACGGATGCAACGACACAGGCGGGAGTTGTCGGAGATGTCGTGGCGGCTCCGTTGGCGCTGTATTCCTGAGTCTGCCAGGAGCCCGGGGACCAATCGCTAATGCTGTCGTGTCTGCGAGTCACGGGGCGGCCGTGCGCGGTTGCTCGCGCCTACGCTAAATTTTGCTCTGTCCGACGTTGCTCCCCAGAGCTTCGCGGACGGGCCCTCAGCCCCGTTTGTCTAGGACTCTCGTCGCTGCCCCGATTACTTCACTCGGTTGCCCTCCTTCACCCGTATGGACGAGCGCAGCACTGAGTGTTTTTCTCACAGACGATTCAGATCGTCAGATACTTCAGGTCCAGGTCCCATCTGCCCAAGCGAAGTTTCAGCTTCCACGCAGTTTCTGAAGTCGGCCGTTACGGATCTCTCCTTTGTGTCATGTGGTAGTATCCTTTGTCTTGCGTCACGTCCTCCGGTGTCGTGCCAAGTGGGACTGTGCCGTCTTGTGGTGTGTGGTACATCCATAGGATGGAGTAGTATTCAGCGGTGAAAGGATGCCATGAGGGGTTAGAGATTTAGGGTTCAGGCTCTGGGTCACGTTTAGGGTTAGGGCGGTTAGGGTTTGGGTCGTTGGGGTTAAGGTTAAGGGGTGTGGCGGGGCGGGGTTTGGGGGGGTTTTGTGTTGGGGGTTTGGTGTTGGGGCGAGGGCGGTTTGGGTTGTGGTTAGGGTGTTGGCCTTGAGCTTAGGGGTCTGGGGCTAGGGTTCGGGGGTTTGGGGTCGGGGCAGGGGTGTTGGGGTTTTGGTTGGGCTTTTGGGGTGTTTAGGGTTGGGGGCTGGAGTGGTTGGGGTTCAGGGTTAGGTGGAGGGTTGATGAAAGTTCCGTTTTAGGTTTAGGGTTGAGGGTTAGGGCTTAGGGCTAGGGCTAGGGTTAGGGGTTATGGGTTGAGGTTAGGGTTAGGGTTAGAGTTAGTGCTCCGGGGGTTGGGTTTAGGGTTACGGGGTTTGAGCTTGGGGTTAGGGGGTTTGGCGGTTTGGCCTTAGGGGGTTGGGGTTGGGGTTAGGGTTAGGGCTTAGGGTCAGGATGCAGGGTCAGAATTCAGGGTCGAGGGTCGGGGTCAGCGGTCAGGCGTCGGGCTCGGGTGCTTAGGGTGTAGGCTCAGGGTTTTAGGGTTAGGCCTTTAGGGTTAGGGTTTTGGGGTTCAGGCTTTGGGTCATTGTTAGGGTTAGGGCGGTTAGGGTGAGGGTTGCTGGGCTTAGGATTGGGGGTTGGGCTTGGGCTTAGAGCTGGGTGTTGGGATTAGGGCTAGAGGTGTTGGGGTTAGCGTTAGCGGGTTGGGTTAGGGGTGTTGGGGAGGGGTTCAGGGCGTTGGGTGGTTAGAGTGCGGGGGCTGGGGGGGTTAGGGTTCAGTGTTAGGTTTTAGGGTCAGGGTCAAGTTGAGGGCTTAGGGTTAGGTTTTGGCTTTGGGGTTCGGGCCTAGGGCTGGGGTCAGGGCTTGGGGTTGGGGTGAGGGTTTCGGGTTAGGATTTAGGTTCCAGGTTTAGGTTCCGGGTCCGAGCCAGGGTCAGGGATCAGGGTCAGGGTCAAGGGTCGGCGGTCGGGGTCGAGTGGGTTAGGGTTTGGGGGTTAGCGGTTTATGGTTTCCTTTTGGCGACGTCCCCCCGGGCTCGATGAATAGATGTTTTCAGCGACCCCTGAAGCGCCTCTCGCTGCGGTCGTTCGTCTCTTGTCCGACGGGGAGTGCACGCATGCCTCTCGGCTTGGTGGAGAAAAACGCCCTCACCATGTTGGTGCAGTCAAGGGAGGCGGGACTTGTCCCCTCGTGAGGTACTCCTGGCCCAGGCCCGGTCCCACGCGTGAGGGGCCGTTTGGTTGCATGTGGCCGTGGAATGCGCAAGGGTTGCTCCGGTTGGGATAGAAGTGTCTGGGGCCTTCCGTGACCCTGGGTAGTCGTTGGATTCTGGCTCCCCTATGTGCCCCTGCCACGCCACTGTCCGCACCTCCACCACCCACCGTAGTCTTCCGTCTGGCCCTCTTTGCACACGTCAGCACCCCACCCCGGGCCCCAACTCGCTTGATACTCCCGTTCTGCTTTTTCAGCCCCCGACACCTACGGATGCAACGACACAGGCGGGAGTTGTCGGAGATGTCGTGACGGCTCCGTTGGCGCTGTATTCCTGAGTCTGCCAGGAGCCCGGGGACCAATCGCTAATGCTGTCGTGTCTGCGAGTCACGGGGCGGCCGTGCGCGGTTGCTCGCGCCTACGCTAAATTTTGCTCTGTCCGACGTTGCTCCCCAGAGCTTCGCGGACGGGCCCTCTGCCCCGTTTGTCTAGGACTCTCGTCGCTGCCCCGATTACTTCACTCGGTTGCCCTCCTTCACCCGTATGGACGAGCGCAGCACTGAGTGTTTTTCTCACAGACGATTCAGATCGTCAGATACTTCAGGTCCAGGTCCCATCTGCCCAAGCGAAGTTTCAGCTTCCACGCAGTTTCTGAAGTCGGCCGTTACGGATCTCTCCTTTGTGTCATGTGGTAGTATCCTTTGTCTTGCGTCACGTCCTCCGGTGTCGTGCCAAGTGGGACTGTGCCGCCTTGTGGTGTGTGGTACATCCATAGGATGGAGTAGTATTCAGCGGTGAAAGGATGCCATGAGGGGTTAGAGATTTAGGGTTCAGGCTCTGGGTCACGTTTAGGGTTAGGGCGGTTAGGGTTTGGGTCGTTGGGGTTAAGGTTAAGGGGTGTGGGGGGGGCTAGGTTTGGGGGGGTTTTGTGTTGGGGGTTTGGTGTTGGGGCGAGGGCGGTTTGGGTTGTGGTTAGGGTGTTGGCCTTGAGCTTAGGGGTCTGTGGCGAGGGTTCGGGGGTTTGGGGTCGGGGCAGGGGTGTTGGGGTTTTGGTTGGGGTTTTGGGGTGTTTAGGGTTGGGGGCTGGAGTGGTTGGGGTTCAGGGTTAGGTGGAGGGTTGATGAAAGTTCCGTTTTAGGTTTAGGGTTGAGGGTTAGGGCTTAGGGCTAGGGCTAGGGTTAGGGGTTATGGGTTGAGGTTAGGGTTAGGGTTAGAGTTAGTGCTCCGGGGGTTGGGTTTAGGGTTACGGGGTTTGAGCTTGGGGTTAGGGGGTTTGGCGTTTTGGCCTTAGGGGGTTGGGGTTGGGGTTAGGGTTAGGGCTTAGGGTCAGGATGCAGGGTCAGAATTCAGGGTCGAGGGTCGGGGTCAGCGGTCAGGCGTCGGGCTCGGGTGCTTAGGGTGTAGGCTCAGGGTTTTAGGGTTAGGCCTTTAGGGTTAGGGTTTTGGGGTTCAGGCTTTGGGTCATTGTTAGGGTTAGGGCGGTTAGGGTGAGGGTTGCTGGGCTTAGCATTGGGGGTTGGGCTTGGGCTTAGAGCTGGGTGTTGGGATTAGGGCTAGAGGTGTTGGGGTTAGCGTTAGCGGGTTGGGTTAGGGGTGTTGGGGAGGGGTTCAGGGCGTTGGGTGGTTAGAGTGCGGGGGCTGGGGGGGTTAGGGTTCAGTGTTAGGTTTTAGGGTCAGGGTCAAGTTCAGGGCTTAGGGTTAGGTTTTGGCTTTGGGGTTCGGGCCTAGGGCTGGGGTCAGGGCTTGGGGTTGGGGTGAGGGTTTCGGGTTAGGATTTAGGTTCCAGGTTTAGGTTCCGGGTCCGAGCCAGGGTCAGGGATCAGGGTCAGGGTCAAGGGTCGGCGGTCGGGGTCGAGTGGGTTAGGGTTTGGGGGTTAGCGGTTTATGGTTTCCTTTTGGCGACGTCCCCCCGGGCTCGATGAATAGATGTTTTCAGCGGCCCCTGAAGCGCCTCTCGCTGCGGTCGTTCGTCTCTTGTCCGACGGGGAGTGCACGCATGCCTCTCGGCTTGGTGGACAAAAACGCCCTCACCATGTTGGTGCAGTCAAGGGAGGCGGGACTTGTCCCCTCGTGAGGTACTCCTGGCCCAGGCCCGGTCCCACGCGTGAGGGGCCGTTTGGTTGTATGTGGCCGTGGAATGCGCAAGGGTTGCTCCGGTTGGGATAGAAGTGTCTGGGGCCTTCCGTGACCCTGGGTAGTCGTTGGATTCTGGCTCCCCTATGTGCCCCTGCCACGCCACTGTCCGCACCTCCACCACCCACCGTAGTCTTCCGTCTGGCCCTCTTTGCACACGTCAGCACCCCACCCCGGGCCCCAACTCGCTTGATACTCCCATTCTGCTTTTTCAGCCCCCGACACCTACGGATGCAACGACACAGGCGGGAGTTGTCGGAGATGTCGTGGCGGCTCCGTTGGCGCTGTATTCCTGAGTCTGCCAGGAGCCCGGGGACCAATCGCTAATGCTGTCGTGTCTGCGAGTCACGGGGCGGCCGTGCGCGGTTGCTCGCGCCTACGCTAAATTTTGCTCTGTCCGACGTTGCTCCCCAGAGCTTCGCGGACGGGCCCTCAGCCCCGTTTGTCTAGGACTCTCGTCGCTGCCCCGATTACTTCACTCGGTTGCCCTCCTTCACCCGTATGGACGAGCGCAGCACTGAGTGTTTTTCTCACAGACGATTCAGATCGTCAGATACTTCAGGTCCAGGTCCCATCTGCCCAAGCGAAGTTTCAGCTTCCACGCAGTTTCTGAAGTCGGCCGTTACGGATCTCTCCTTTGTGTCATGTGGTAGTATCCTTTGTCTTGCGTCACGTCCTCCGGTGTCGTGCCAAGTGGGACTGTGCCGTCTTGTGGTGTGTGGTACATCCATAGGATGGAGTAGTATTCAGCGGTGAAAGGATGCCATGAGGGGTTAGAGATTTAGGGTTCAGGCTCTGGGTCACGTTTAGGGTTAGGGCGGTTAGGGTTTGGGTCGTTGGGGTTAAGGTTAAGGGGTGTGGCGGGGCGGGGTTTGGGGGGGTTTTGTGTTGGGGGTTTGGTGTTGGGGCGAGGGCGGTTTGGGTTGTGGTTAGGGTGTTGGCCTTGAGCTTAGGGGTCTGGGGCTAGGGTTCGGGGGTTTGGGGTCGGGGCAGGGGTGTTGGGGTTTTGGTTGGGCTTTTGGGGTGTTTAGGGTTGGGGGCTGGAGTGGTTGGGGTTCAGGGTTAGGTGGAGGGTTGATGAAAGTTCCGTTTTAGGTTTAGGGTTGAGGGTTAGGGCTTAGGGCTAGGGCTAGGGTTAGGGGTTATGGGTTGAGGTTAGGGTTAGGGTTAGAGTTAGTGCTCCGGGGGTTGGGTTTAGGGTTACGGGGTTTGAGCTTGGGGTTAGGGGGTTTGGCGGTTTGGCCTTAGGGGGTTGGGGTTGGGGTTAGGGTTAGGGCTTAGGGTCAGGATGCAGGGTCAGAATTCAGGGTCGAGGGTCGGGGTCAGCGGTCAGGCGTCGGGCTCGGGTGCTTAGGGTGTAGGCTCAGGGTTTTAGGGTTAGGCCTTTAGGGTTAGGGTTTTGGGGTTCAGGCTTTGGGTCATTGTTAGGGTTAGGGCGGTTAGGGTGAGGGTTGCTGGGCTTAGGATTGGGGGTTGGGCTTGGGCTTAGAGCTGGGTGTTGGGATTAGGGCTAGAGGTGTTGGGGTTAGCGTTAGCGGGTTGGGTTAGGGGTGTTGGGGAGGGGTTCAGGGCGTTGGGTGGTTAGAGTGCGGGGGCTGGGGGGGTTAGGGTTCAGTGTTAGGTTTTAGGGTCAGGGTCAAGTTGAGGGCTTAGGGTTAGGTTTTGGCTTTGGGGTTCGGGCCTAGGGCTGGGGTCAGGGCTTGGGGTTGGGGTGAGGGTTTCGGGTTAGGATTTAGGTTCCAGGTTTAGGTTCCGGGTCCGAGCCAGGGTCAGGGATCAGGGTCAGGGTCAAGGGTCGGCGGTCGGGGTCGAGTGGGTTAGGGTTTGGGGGTTAGCGGTTTATGGTTTCCTTTTGGCGACGTCCCCCCGGGCTCGATGAATAGATGTTTTCAGCGACCCCTGAAGCGCCTCTCGCTGCGGTCGTTCGTCTCTTGTCCGACGGGGAGTGCACGCATGCCTCTCGGCTTGGTGGAGAAAAACGCCCTCACCATGTTGGTGCAGTCAAGGGAGGCGGGACTTGTCCCCTCGTGAGGTACTCCTGGCCCAGGCCCGGTCCCACGCGTGAGGGGCCGTTTGGTTGCATGTGGCCGTGGAATGCGCAAGGGTTGCTCCGGTTGGGATAGAAGTGTCTGGGGCCTTCCGTGACCCTGGGTAGTCGTTGGATTCTGGCTCCCCTATGTGCCCCTGCCACGCCACTGTCCGCACCTCCACCACCCACCGTAGTCTTCCGTCTGGCCCTCTTTGCACACGTCAGCACCCCACCCCGGGCCCCAACTCGCTTGATACTCCCGTTCTGCTTTTTCAGCCCCCGACACCTACGGATGCAACGACACAGGCGGGAGTTGTCGGAGATGTCGTGACGGCTCCGTTGGCGCTGTATTCCTGAGTCTGCCAGGAGCCCGGGGACCAATCGCTAATGCTGTCGTGTCTGCGAGTCACGGGGCGGCCGTGCGCGGTTGCTCGCGCCTACGCTAAATTTTGCTCTGTCCGACGTTGCTCCCCAGAGCTTCGCGGACGGGCCCTCTGCCCCGTTTGTCTAGGACTCTCGTCGCTGCCCCGATTACTTCACTCGGTTGCCCTCCTTCACCCGTATGGACGAGCGCAGCACTGAGTGTTTTTCTCACAGACGATTCAGATCGTCAGATACTTCAGGTCCAGGTCCCATCTGCCCAAGCGAAGTTTCAGCTTCCACGCAGTTTCTGAAGTCGGCCGTTACGGATCTCTCCTTTGTGTCATGTGGTAGTATCCTTTGTCTTGCGTCACGTCCTCCGGTGTCGTGCCAAGTGGGACTGTGCCGCCTTGTGGTGTGTGGTACATCCATAGGATGGAGTAGTATTCAGCGGTGAAAGGATGCCATGAGGGGTTAGAGATTTAGGGTTCAGGCTCTGGGTCACGTTTAGGGTTAGGGCGGTTAGGGTTTGGGTCGTTGGGGTTAAGGTTAAGGGGTGTGGGGGGGGCTAGGTTTGGGGGGGTTTTGTGTTGGGGGTTTGGTGTTGGGGCGAGGGCGGTTTGGGTTGTGGTTAGGGTGTTGGCCTTGAGCTTAGGGGTCTGTGGCGAGGGTTCGGGGGTTTGGGGTCGGGGCAGGGGTGTTGGGGTTTTGGTTGGGGTTTTGGGGTGTTTAGGGTTGGGGGCTGGAGTGGTTGGGGTTCAGGGTTAGGTGGAGGGTTGATGAAAGTTCCGTTTTAGGTTTAGGGTTGAGGGTTAGGGCTTAGGGCTAGGGCTAGGGTTAGGGGTTATGGGTTGAGGTTAGGGTTAGGGTTAGAGTTAGTGCTCCGGGGGTTGGGTTTAGGGTTACGGGGTTTGAGCTTGGGGTTAGGGGGTTTGGCGTTTTGGCCTTAGGGGGTTGGGGTTGGGGTTAGGGTTAGGGCTTAGGGTCAGGATGCAGGGTCAGAATTCAGGGTCGAGGGTCGGGGTCAGCGGTCAGGCGTCGGGCTCGGGTGCTTAGGGTGTAGGCTCAGGGTTTTAGGGTTAGGCCTTTAGGGTTAGGGTTTTGGGGTTCAGGCTTTGGGTCATTGTTAGGGTTAGGGCGGTTAGGGTGAGGGTTGCTGGGCTTAGCATTGGGGGTTGGGCTTGGGCTTAGAGCTGGGTGTTGGGATTAGGGCTAGAGGTGTTGGGGTTAGCGTTAGCGGGTTGGGTTATGGGTGTTGGGGAGGGGTTCAGGGCGTTGGGTGGTTAGAGTGCGGGGGCTGGGGGGGTTAGGGTTCAGTGTTAGGTTTTAGGGTCAGGGTCAAGTTCAGGGCTTAGGGTTAGGTTTTGGCTTTGGGGTTCGGGCCTAGGGCTGGGGTCAGGGCTTGGGGTTGGGGTGAGGGTTTCGGGTTAGGATTTAGGTTCCAGGTTTAGGTTCCGGGTCCGAGCCAGGGTCAGGGATCAGGGTCAGGGTCAAGGGTCGGCGGTCGGGGTCGAGTGGGTTAGGGTTTGGGGGTTAGCGGTTTATGGTTTCCTTTTGGCGACGTCCCCCCGGGCTCGATGAATAGATGTTTTCAGCGGCCCCTGAAGCGCCTCTCGCTGCGGTCGTTCGTCTCTTGTCCGACGGGGAGTGCACGCATGCCTCTCGGCTTGGTGGACAAAAACGCCCTCACCATGTTGGTGCAGTCAAGGGAGGCGGGACTTGTCCCCTCGTGAGGTACTCCTGGCCCAGGCCCGGTCCCACGCGTGAGGGGCCGTTTGGTTGCATGTGGCCGTGGAATGCGCAAGGGTTGCTCCGGTTGGGATAGAAGTGTCTGGGGCCTTCCGTGACCCTGGGTAGTCGTTGGATTCTGGCTCCCCTATGTGCCTCTGCCACGCCACTGTCCGCACCTCCACCACCCACCGTAGTCTTCCGTCTGGCCCTCTTTGCACACGTCAGCACCCCACCCCGGGCCCCAACTCGCTTGATACTCCCGTTCTGCTTTTTCAGCCCCCGACACCTACGGATGCAACGACACAGGCGGGAGTTGTCGGAGATGTCGTGACGGCTCCGTTGGCGCTGTATTCCTGAGTCTGCCAGGAGCCCGGGGACCAATCGCTAATGCTGTCGTGTCTGCGAGTCACGGGGCGGCCGTGCGCGGTTGCTCGCGCCTACGCTAAATTTTGCTCTGTCCGACGTTGCTCCCCAGAGCTTCGCGGACGGGCCCTCAGCCCCGTTTGTCTAGGACTCTCGTCGCTGCCCCGATTACTTCACTCGGTTGCCCTCCTTCACCCGTATGGACGAGCGCAGCACTGAGTGTTTTTCTCACAGACGATTCAGATCGTCAGATACTTCAGGTCCAGGTCCCATCTGCCCAAGCGAAGTTTCAGCTTCCACGCAGTTTCTGAAGTCGGCCGTTACGGATCTCTCCTTTGTGTCATGTGGTAGTATCCTTTGTCTTGCGTCACGTCCTCCGGTGTCGTGCCAAGTGGGACTGTGCCGCCTTGTGGTGTGTGGTACATCCATAGGATGGAGTAGTATTCAGCGGTGAAAGGATGCCATGAGGGGTTAGAGATTTAGGGTTCAGGCTCTGGGTCACGTTTAGGGTTAGGGCGGTTAGGGTTTGGGTCGTTGGGGTTAAGGCTAAGGGGTGTGGGTGGGGCTGGGTTTGGGGGGGTTTGGTGTTGGGGCAAGGGCGGTTTGGGTTGTGGTTAGGGTGTTGGCCTTGAGCTTAGGGGTCTGGGGCTAGGGTTCGGGGGTTTGGGGTCGGGGCAGGGGTGTTGGGGTTTTGGTTGGGGTTTTGGGGTGTTTAGGGTTGGGGGCTGGAGTGGTTGGGGTTCAGGGTTAGGTGGAGGGTTGATGAAAGTTCCGTTTTAGGTTTAGGGTTGAGGGTTAGGGCTTAGGGCTAGGGCTAGGGTTAGGGGTTATGGGTTGAGGTTAGGGTTAGGGTTAGAGTTAGTGCTCCGGGGGTTGGGTTTAGGGTTACGGGGTTTGAGCTTGGGGTTAGGGGGTTTGGCGGTTTGGCCTTAGGGGGTTGGGGTTGGGGTTAGGGTTAGGGCTTAGTGTCAGGATGCAGGTTCAGAATTCTGGGTCGAGGGTCGGGGTCAGCGGTCAGGCGTCGGGCTCGGGTGCTTAGGGTGTAGGCTCAGGGTTTTAGGGTTAGGCCTTTAGGGTTAGGGTTTTGGGGTTCAGGCTTTGGGTCATTGTTAGGGTTAGGGCGGTTAGGGTGAGGGTTGCTGGGCTTAGGATTGGGGGTTGGGCTTGGGCTTAGAGCTGGGTGTTGGGATTAGGGCTAGAGGTGTTGGGGTTAGCGTTAGCGGGTTGGGTTAGGGGTGTTGGGGAGGGGTTCAGGGCGTTGGGTGGTTAGAGTGCGGGGGTTGGGGGGGTTAGGGTTCAGTGTTAGGTTTTAGGGTCAGGGTCAAGTTGAGGGCTTAGGGTTAGGTTTTGGCTTTGGGGTTCGGGCCTAGGGCTGGGGTCAGGGCTTGGGGTTGGGGTGAGGGTTTCGGGTTAGGATTTAGGTTCCAGGTTTAGGTTCCGGGTCCGAGCCAGGGTCAGGGATCAGGGTCAGGGTCAAGGGTCGGCGGTCGGGGTCGAGTGGGTTAGGGTTTGGGGGTTAGGGGTTTATGGTTTCCTTTTGGTGACTTCCCCACGGGCTCGATGAATAGATGTTTTCAGCGGCCCCTGAAGCGCCTCTCGCTGCGGTCGTTCGTCTCTTGTCCGACGGGGGAGTGCACGCATGCCTCTCGGCTTGGTGGACAAAAACGCCCTCACCCTGTTGGTGCAGTCAAGGGAGGCGGGACTTGTCCCCTCGTGAGGTACTCCTGGCCCAGGCCCGGTCCCACGCGTGAGGGGCCGTTTGGTTGTATGTGGCCGTGGAATGCGCAAGGGTTGCTCCGGTTGGGATAGAAGTGTCTGGGGCCTTCCGTGACCCTGGGTAGTCGTTGGATTCTGGCTCCCCTATGTGCCTCTGCCACGCCACTGTCCGCACCTCCACCACCCACCGTAGTCTTCCGTCTGGCCGTCTTTGCACACGTCAGCACCCCACCCCGGGCCCCAACTCGCTTGATACTCCCGTTCTGCTTTTTCAGCCCCCGACACCTACGGATGCAACGACACAGGCGGGAGTTGTCGGAGATGTCGTGACGGCTCCGTTGGCGCTGTATTCCTGAGTCTGCCAGGAGCCCGGGGACCAATCGCTAATGCTGTCGTGTCTGCGAGTCACGGGGCGGCCGTGCGCGGTTGCTCGCGCCTACGCTAAATTTTGCTCTGTCCGACGTTGCTCCCCAGAGCTTCGCGGACGGGCCCTCAGCCCCGTTTGTCTAGGACTCTCGTCGCTGCCCCGATTACTTCACTCGGTTGCCCTCCTTCACCCGTATGGACGAGCGCAGCACTGAGTGTTTTTCTCACAGACGATTCAGATCGTCAGATACTTCAGGTCCAGGTCCCATCTGCCCAAGCGAAGTTTCAGCTTCCACGCAGTTTCTGAAGTCGGCCGTTACGGATCTCTCCTTTGTGTCATGTGGTAGTATCCTTTGTCTTGCGTCACGTCCTCCGGTGTCGTGCCAAGTCGGACTGTGCCGCCTTGTGGTGTGTGGTACATCCATAGGATGGAGTAGTATTCAGCGGTGAAAGGATGCCATGAGGGGTTAGAGATTTAGGGTTCAGGCTCTGGGTCACGTTTAGGGTTAGGGCGGTTAGGGTTTGGGTCGTTGGGGTTAAGGCTAAGGGGTGTGGGGGGGGCTGGGTTTGGGGGGTTTTGGTGTTGGGGCAAGGGCGGTTTGGGTTGTGGTTAGGGTGTTGGCCTTGAGCTTAGGGGTCTGGGGCTAGGGTTCGGGGGTTTGGGGTCGGGGCAGGGGTGTTGGGGTTTTGGTTGGGGTTTTGGGGTGTTTAGGGTTGGGGGCTGGAGTGGTTGGGGTTCAGGGTTAGGTGGAGGGTTGATGAAAGTTCCGTTTTAGGTTTAGGGTTGAGGGTTAGGGCTTAGGGCTAGGGCTAGGGTTAGGGGTTATGGGTTGAGGTTAGGGTTAGGGTTAGAGTTAGTGCTCCGGGGGTTGGGTTTAGGGTTACGGGGTTTGAGCTTGGGGTTAGGGGGTTTGGCGGTTTGGCCTTAGGGGGTTGGGGTTGGGGTTAGGGTTAGGGCTTAGGGTCAGGATGCAGGGTCAGAATTCAGGGTCGAGGGTCGGGGTCAGCGGTCAGGCGTCGGGCTCGGGTGCTTAGGGTGTAGGCTCAGGGTTTTAGGGTTAGGCCTTTAGGGTTAGGGTTTTGGGGTTCAGGCTTTGGGTCATTGTTAGGGTTAGGGCGGTTAGGGTGAGGGTTGCTGGGCTTAGGATTGGGGGTTGGGCTTGGGCTTAGAGCTGGGGGTTGGGATTAGGGCTAGAGGTGTTGGGGTTAGCGTTAGCGGGTTGGGTTAGGGGTGTTGGGGAGGGGTTCAGGGCGTTGGGTGGTTAGAGTGCGGGGGTTGGGGGGTTAGGGTTCAGTGTTAGGTTTTAGGGTCAGGGTCAAGTTCAGGGCTTAGGGTTAGGTTTTGGCTTTGGGGTTCGGGCCTAGGGCTGGGGTCAGGGCTTGGGGTTGGGGTGAGGGTTTCGGGTTAGGATTTAGGTTCCAGGTTTAGGTTCCGGGTCCGAGCCAGGGTCAGGGATCAGGGTCAGGGTCAAGGGTCGGCGGTTGGGGTCGAGTGGGTTAGGGTTTGGGGGTTAGCGGTTTATGGTTTCCTTTTGGCGACGTCCCCCCGGGCTCGATGAATAGATGTTTTCAGCGGCCCCTGAAGCGCCTCTCGCTGCGGTCGTTCGTCTCTTGTCCGACGGGGAGTGCACGCATGCCTCTCGGCTTGGTGGACAAAAACGCCCTCACCCTGTTGGTGCAGTCAAGGGAGGCGGGACTTGTCCCCTCGTGAGGTACTCCTGGCCCAGGCCCGGTCCCACGCGTGAGGGGCCGTTTGCTTGTATGTGGTCGTGGAATGCGCAAGGGTTGCTCCGGTTGGGATAGAAGTGTCTGGGGCCTTCCGTGACCCTGGGTAGTCGTTGGATTCTGGCTCCCCTATGTGCCTCTGCCACGCCACTGTCCGCACCTCCACCACCCACCGTAGTCTTCCGTCTGGCCCTCTTTGCACACGTCAGCACCCCACCCCGGGCCCCAACTCGCTTGATACTCCCGTTCTGCTTTTTCAGCCCCCGACACCTACGGATGCAACGACACAGGCGGGAGTTGTCGGAGATGTCGTGACGGCTCCGTTGGCGCTGTATTCCTGAGTCTGCCAGGAGCCCGGGGACCAATCGCTAATGCTGTCGTGTCTGCGAGTCACGGGGCGGCCGTGCGCGGTTGCTCGCGCCTACGCTAAATTTTGCTCTGTCCGACGTTGCTCCCCAGAGCTTCGCGGACGGGCCCTCAGCCCCGTTTGTCTAGGACTCTCGTCGCTGCCCCGATTACTTCACTCGGTTGCCCTCCTTCACCCGTATGGACGAGCGCAGCACTGAGTGTTTTTCTCACAGACGATTCAGATCGTCAGATACTTCAGGTCCAGGTCCCATCTGCCCAAGCGAAGTTTCAGCTTCCACGCAGTTTCTGAAGTCGGCCGTTACGGATCTCTCCTTTGTGTCATGTGGTAGTATCCTTTGTCTTGCGTCACGTCCTCCGGTGTCGTGCCAAGTGGGACTGTGCCGCCTTGTGGTGTGTGGTACATCCATAGGATGGAGTAGTATTCAGCGGTGAAAGGATGCCATGAGGGGTTAGAGATTTAGGGTTCAGGCTCTGGGTCACGTTTAGGGTTAGGGCGGTTAGGGTTTGGGTCGTTGGGGTTAAGGCTAAGGGGTGTGGGTGGGGCTGGGTTTGGGGGGGTTTGGTGTTGGGGCAAGGGCGGTTTGGGTTGTGGTTAGGGTGTTGGCCTTGAGCTTAGGGGTCTGGGGCTAGGGTTCGGGGGTTTGGGGTCGGGGCAGGGGTGTTGGGGTTTTGGTTGGGGTTTTGGGGTGTTTAGGGTTGGGGGCTGGAGTGGTTGGGGTTCAGGGTTAGGTGGAGGGTTGATGAAAGTTCCGTTTTAGGTTTAGGGTTGAGGGTTAGGGCTTAGGGCTAGGGCTAGGGTTAGGGGTTATGGGTTGAGGTTAGGGTTAGGGTTAGAGTTAGTGCTCCGGGGGTTGGGTTTAGGGTTACGGGGTTTGAGCTTGGGGTTAGGGGGTTTGGCGGTTTGGCCTTAGGGGGTTGGGGTTGGGGTTATGGTTAGGGCTTAGTGTCAGGATGCAGGTTCAGAATTCTGGGTCGAGGGTCGGGGTCAGCGGTCAGGCGTCGGGCTCGGGTGCTTAGGGTGTAGGCTCAGGGTTTTAGGGTTAGGCCTTTAGGGTTAGGGTGTTGGGGGTCAGGCTTTGGGTCATTGTTAGGGTTAGGGCGGTTAGGGTGAGGGTTGCTGGGCTTAGCATTGGGGGTTGGGCTTGGGCTTAGAGCTGGGTGTTGGGATTAGGGCTAGAGGTGTTGGGGTGAGCGTTAGCGGGTTAGGTTTTCGGTGTTGGGGAGGGGTTTAGGGCGTTGGGTGGTTAGAGTGCGGGGGTTGGGGGGGTTAGGGTTCAGTGTTAGGTTTTAGGGTCAGGGTCAAGTTCAGGGCTTAGGGTTAGGTTTTGGCTTTGGGGTTCGGGCCTAGGGCTGGGGTCAGGGCTTGGGGTTGGGGTGAGGGTTTCGGGTTAGGATTTAGGTTCCAGGTTTAGGTTCCGGGTCCGAGCCAGGGTCAGGGATCAGGGTCAGGGTCAAGGGTCGGCGGTTGGGGTCGAGTGGGTTAGGGTTTGGGGGTTAGCGGTTTATGGTTTCCTTTTGGCGACGTCCCCCCGGGCTCGATGAATAGATGTTTTCAGCGGCCCCTGAAGCGCCTCTCGCTGCGGTCGTTCGTCTCTTGTCCGACGGGGAGTGCACGCATGCCTCTCGGCTTGGTGGACAAAAACGCCCTCACCCTGTTGGTGCAGTCAAGGGAGGCGGGACTTGTCCCCTCGTGAGGTACTCCTGGCCCAGGCCCGGTCCCACGCGTGAGGGGCCGTTTGGTTGTATGTGGCCGTGGAATGCGCAAGGGTTGCTCCGGTTGGGATAGAAGTGTCTGGGGCCTTCCGTGACCCTGGGTAGTCGTTGGATTCTGGCTCCCCTATGTGCCTCTGCCACGCCACTGTCCGCACCTCCACCACCCACCGTAGTCTTCCGTCTGGCCCTCTTTGCACACGTCAGCACCCCACCCCGGGCCCCAACTCGCTTGATACTCCCGTTCTGCTTTTTCAGCCCCCGACACCTACGGATGCAACGACACAGGCGGGAGTTGTCGGAGATGTCGTGACGGCTCCGTTGGCGCTGTATTCCTGAGTATGCCAGGAGCCCGGGGACCAATCGCTAATGCTGTCGTGTCTGCGAGTCACGGGGCGGCCGTGCGCGGTTGCTCGCGCCTACGCTAAATTTTGCTCTGTCCGACGTTGCTCCCCAGAGCTTCGCGGACGGGCCCTCAGCCCCGTTTGTCTAGGACTCTCGTCGCTGCCCCGATTACTTCACTCGGTTGCCCTCCTTCACCCGTATGGACGAGCGCAGCACTGAGTGTTTTTCTCACAGACGATTCAGATCGTCAGATACTTCAGGTCCAGGTCCCATCTGCCCAAGCGAAGTTTCAGCTTCCACGCAGTTTCTGAAGTCGGCCGTTACGGATCTCTCCTTTGTGTCATGTGGTAGTATCCTTTGTCTTGCGTCACGTCCTCCGGTGTCGTGCCAAGTCGGACTGTGCCGCCTTGTGGTGTGTGGTACATCCATAGGATGGAGTAGTATTCAGCGGTGAAAGGATGCCATGAGGGGTTAGAGATTTAGGGTTCAGGCTCTGGGTCACGTTTAGGGTTAGGGCGGTTAGGGTTTGGGTCGTTGGGGTTAAGGTTAAGGGGTGTGGGGGGGCTGGGTTTGGGGGGGTTTTGTGTTGGGGTTTGGTGTTGGGGCGAGGGCGGTTTGGGTTGTGGTTAGGGTGTTGGCCTTGAGCTTAGGGGTCTGGGGCTAGGGTTCGGGGGTTTGGGGTCGGGGCAGGGGTGTTGGGGTTTTGGTTGGGGTTTTGGGGTGTTTAGGGTTGGGGGCTGGAGTGGTTGGGGTTCAGGGTTAGGTGGAGGGTTGATGAAAGTTCCGTTTTAGGTTTAGGGTTGAGGGTTAGGGCTTAGGGCTAGGGCTAGGGTTAGGGGTTATGGGTTGAGGTTAGGGTTAGGGTTAGAGTTAGTGCTCCGGGGGTTGGGTTTAGGGTTACGGGGTTTGAGCTTGGGGTTAGGGGGTTTGGCGGTTTGGCCTTAGGGGGTTGGGGTTGGGGTTAGGGTTAGGGCTTAGGGTCAGGATGCAGGGTCAGAATTCAGGGTCGAGGGTCGGGGTCAGCGGTCAGGCGTCGGGCTCGGGTGCTTAGGGTGTAGGCTCAGGGTTTTAGGGTTAGGCCTTTAGGGTTAGGGTTTTGGGGTTCAGGCTTTGGGTCATTGTTAGGGTTAGGGCGGTTAGGGTGAGGATTGCTGGGCTTAGGATTGGGGGTTGGGCTTGGGCTTAGAGCTGGGTGTTGGGATTAGGGCTAGAGGTGTTGGGGTTAGCGTTAGCGGGTTGGGTTAGGGGTGTTGGGGAGGCGTTCAGTGCGTTGGGTGGTTAGAGTGCGGGGGTTGGGGGGGTTAGGGTTCAGTGTTAGGTTTTAGGGTCAGGGTCAAGTTCAGGGCTTAGGGTTAGGTTTTGTCTTTGGGGTTCGGGCCTAGGGCTGGGGTCAGGGCTTGGGGTTGGGGTGAGGGTTTTGGGTTAGGATTTAGGTTCTAGGTTTAGGTTCCGGGTCCGAGCCAGGGTCAGGGATCAGGGTCAGGGTCAAGGGTCGGCGGTTGGGGTCGAGTGGGTTAGGGTTTGGGGGTTAGCGGTTTATGGTTTCCTTTTGGCGACGTCCCCCCGGGCTCGATGAATAGCTGTTTTCAGCGGCCCCTGAAGCGCCTCTCGCTGCGGTCGTTCGTCTCTTGTCCGACGGGGAGTGCACGCATGCCTCTCGGCTTGGTGGACAAAAACGCCCTCACCCTGTTGGTGCAGTCAAGGGAGGCGGGACTTGTCCCCTCGTGAGGTACTCCTGGCCCAGGCCCGGTCCCACGCGTGAGGGGCCGTTTGGTTGTATGTGGCCGTGGAATGCGCAAGGGTTGCTCCGGTTGGGATAGAAGTGTCTGGGGCCTTCCGTGACCCTGGGTAGTCGTTGGATTCTGGCTCCCCTATGTGCCTCTGCCACGCCACTGTCCGCACCTCCACCACCCACCGTAGTCTTCCGTCTGGCCCTCTTTGCACACGTCAGCACCCCACCCCGGGCCCCAACTCGCTTGATACTCCCGTTCTGCTTTTTCAGCCCCCGACACCTACGGATGCAACGACACAGGCGGGAGTTGTCGGAGATGTCGTGACGGCTCCGTTGGCGCTGTATTCCTGAGTCTGCCAGGAGCCCGGGGACCAATCGCTAATGCTGTCGTGTCTGCGAGTCACGGGGCGGCCGTGCGCGGTTGCTCGCGCCTACGCTAAATTTTGCTCTGTCCGACGTTGCTCCCCAGAGCTTCGCGGACGGGCCCTCAGCCCCGTTTGTCTAGGACTCTCGTCGCTGCCCCGATTACTTCACTCGGTTGCCCTCCTTCACCCGTATGGACGAGCGCAGCACTGAGTGTTTTTCTCACAGACGATTCAGATCGTCAGATACTTCAGGTCCAGGTCCCATCTGCCCAAGCGAAGTTTCAGCTTCCACGCAGTTTCTGAAGTCGGCCGTTACGGATCTCTCCTTTGTGTCATGTGGTAGTATCCTTTGTCTTGCGTCACGTCCTCCGGTGTCGTGCCAAGTCGGACTGTGACGCCTTGTGGTGTGCGGTACATCCATAGGATGGAGTAGTATTCAGCGGTGAAAGGATGCCATGAGGGGTTAGAGATTTAGGGTTCAGGCTCTGGGTCACGTTTAGGGTTAGGGCGGTTAGGGTTTGGGTCGTTGGGGTTAAGGTTAAGGGGTGTGGGGGGGGCTGGGTTTGGGGGGGTTTTGTGTTGGGGTTTGGTGTTGGGGCGAGGGCGGTTTGGGTTGTGGTTAGAGTGTTGGCCTTGAGCTTAGGGGTCTGGGGCTAGGGTTCGGGGGTTTGGGGTCGGGGCAGGGGTGTTGGGGTTTTGGTTGGGGTTTTGGGGTGTTTAGGGTTGGGGGCTGGAGTGGTTGGGGTTCAGGGTTAGGTGGAGGGTTGATGAAAGTTCCGTTTTAGGTTTAGGGTTGAGGGTTAGGGCTTAGGGCTAGGGCTAGGGTTAGGGGTTATGGGTTGAGGTTAGGGTTAGGGTTAGAGTTAGTGCTCCGGGGGTTGGGTTTAGGGTTACGGGGTTTGAGCTTGGGGTTAGGGGGTTTGGCGGTTTGGCCTTAGGTGGTTGCGGTTGGGGTTAGGGTTAGGGCTTAGGGTCAGGATGCAGGGTCAGAATTCAGGGTCGAGGGTCGGGGTCAGCGGTCAGGCGTCGGGCTCGGGTGCTTAGGGTGTAGGCTCAGGGTTTTAGGGTTAGGCCTTTAGGGTTAGGGTTTTGGGGTTCAGGCTTTGGGTCATTGTTAGGGTTAGGGCGGTTAGGGTGAGGGTTGCTGGGCTTAGGATTGGGGGTTGGGCTTGGGCTTAGAGCTGGGTGTTGGGATTAGGGCTAGAGGTGTTGGGGTTAGCGTTAGCGGGTTGGGTTAGGGGTGTTGGGGAGGGGTTCAGGGCGTTGGGTGGTTAGAGTGCGGGGGTTGGGGGGGTTAGGGTTCAGTGTTAGGTTTTAGGGTCAGGGTCAAGTTCAGGGCTCAGGGTTAGGTTTTGGCTTTGGGGTTCGGGCCTAGGGCTGGGGTCAGGGCTTGGGGTTGGGGTGAGGGTTTCGGGTTAGGATTTAGGTTCCAGGTTTAGGTTCCGGGTCCGAGCCAGGGTCAGGGATCAGGGTCAGGGTCAAGGGTCGGCGGTTGGGGTCGAGTGGGTTAGGGTTTGGGGGTTAGCGGTTTATGGTTTCCTTTTGGCGACGTCCCCCCGGGCTCGATGAATAGATGTTTTCAGCGGCCCCTGAAGCGCCTCTCGCTGCGGTCGTTCGTCTCTTGTCCGACGGGGAGTGCACGCATGCCTCTCGGCTTGGTGGACAAAAACGCCCTCACCCTGTTGGTGCAGTCAAGGGAGGCGGGACTTGTCCCCTCGTGAGGTACTCCTGGCCCAGGCCCGGTCCCACGCGTGAGGGGCCGTTTGGTTGTATGTGGCCGTGGAATGCGCAAGGGTTGCTCCGGTTGGGATAGAAGTGTCTGGGGCCTTCCGTGACCCTGGGTAGTCGTTGGATTCTGGCTCCCCTATGTGCCCCTGCCACGCCACTGTCCGCACCTCCACCACCCACCGTAGTCTTCCGTCTGGCCCTCTTTGCACACGTCAGCACCCCACCCCGGGCCCCAACTCGCTTGATACTCCCGTTCTGCTTTTTCAGCCCCCGACACCTACGGATGCAACGACACAGGCGGGAGTTGTCGGAGATGTCGTGACGGCTCCGTTGGCGCTGTATTCCTGAGTCTGCCAGGAGCCCGGGGACCAATCGCTAATGCTGTCGTGTCTGCGAGTCACGGGGCGGCCGTGCGCGGTTGCTCGCGCCTACGCTAAATTTTGCTCTGTCCGACGTTGCTCCCCAGAGCTTCGCGGACGGGCCCTCAGCCCCGTTTGTCTAGGACTCTCGTCGCTGCCCCGATTACTTCACTCGGTTGCCCTCCTTCACCCGTATGGACGAGCGCAGCACTGAGTGTTTTTCTCACAGACGATTCAGATCGTCAGATACTTCAG